>NW_007733194.1:17051-23644 GCF_000696425.1 Galeopterus variegatus | reverse complement strand
TGATATTTAATAAACATATTGAATGAGTAAGTGTTTTAGTCCGTTTTGTGTTGCTATAACAGAAATACCCGAGACTGGGTGATTTATAAAGAACAGAGATTTATTTGGCTCACTATTCTGGGACAGCTGCGTCTGGCATGGGCCTCAGGCTGCTTCTACTCATGGCGGAAAGTGGCAGGTGGCCGGTGGGTACAAGCAGATCACATGGTGAGAGAAAGCAAGAGAGAGACAGGAGGTACCAGGATCTTTTTAAGCAATGAGCTCTCGCGGGAACTAATAGAGTGAGAACTCACTCATTAATCCCCCCTCCCCCAGGGAGAGCATTAATCCATTCATGAGGGATCTGCCCCCATGACCCAATCAGTTTCCAACACTGCCACATTGGGGATCAAAATTTCCACCTGAGTTTTGGAGGAGACAACACATCCAAACTACATTGAGCTCTGATCTCAAGTCAGGCACTATGCTAAGTTATTTCCTCAAATTGTCTCACACTGCCCTCTAAACTAAGTATTGCTCTGTTTCCAGACAAAGTCATAGTGCCCTAGAAAGGACAACACTGAGATTTAGACCCGCTTAGCCTGGCTGTGGGGCTTGTGGTTATAACATCTCAGTCTTTCTGCCTGTCAAAGTGAAGACAGATTTGCCTTCTAAAAGAATGATAAAACATCTGATGTGCACATTGGATAGAACTAAAATCACCTCCAGCTGTAGACAGACTAAAATATGAAGGCAGGAAATAAATAATTGGATACATACGAGTACGGTGGAACTGTGGAGAAGTTTTTAAAAAAATTTCCTTCTATAATAAGGTAAAATTGGACCAGTAATTTTTCTTTTCTAATTAAAAACAGATTGTTTTTCTACTGGGCGTGCCCATCTGCGCATGGCATAGTATGGCATACAATGTCACAGTGTCACATGCCCTGATTAAGTAAGGGAATGTGAAAAACAAATTTCCCTTCTTCCCTCAGCCCCAATTCCTCCCTAAGACTGAACAACTATGGAAGAATACAATTGAAGACAAAGTCAATCATTTTTCTTGGTAAAGTAGTACCATGCAATCAGTTAACCAGCAGCATGGCAGTTATCCGAAGGGCTACTACCTTGTTACAAGACTGTGACTCAAGCACTCTTACCATTAGTCCCTAACACCTAAACTCAAAAGCTGTATGTTACCATACACATACCATCATCTGTATGTTCTTAGCCACAAATTTCAAACCAGATCATGGATCTCTGCTCACCACCCACGGAAGTGAACTTAGTATCTTCTCCCTCAACTTATTCTTCCTCGTGGGTCACAGCTTGTATTCCCTGAAGTCGTATGGTTTAAAACCCTGTCTGGCACATTACTTCTCATTACTTGTCTTTTCAGAAATGTCCTGCCTATTCTCAAGTGTTTCATCTTCAATACGAACTGCAGAATTTTTCTGTTATAATTTGGAAAAAAAAAATCCTTCTTAGATTTTGCTTGACATTGCATTGAATTTGTCCATTCATACAAGAAAATGTTGACAATTTAAAAAAATATTGAGTCTTCCAATCCCAACATAAGACATCTCCATTTATTCAAGACTTCTTTACATCTCCAAACAGTTTTCTACTTTGCTTCATCTGGGTACTCATATTTTCTTTTTATATTTACTAGGCAGTCAACTGTGGTTTTGGTTGCTAATCTGAATGACATATTTTAATCCACCTATTTACTGACTGCAATAGAAAGTCATCAATTCATTTTCCCATGTTTATTTTAAACCAGCAACCTTACTGAACTTTCTTAATAACTGAAATGGTTTTAGAGTTAATCCTCTTGAGGTTTTGGGATATACAATTATTTCATCCACAAACATTCACAGTTTTTTCTTCTCTTTATTTTTCTTCTCTTATTTTTTCTTCTTCTCTCACTCCCTGATTAATTGTACTGGCTAGCACTCTAGAAGAAATCAAATCATAGGAGGAATACGTTGCTCACTTGAATGGGAATGCTTACAGAGTTCTGTTAGTAAGTCTGCTACCAACTTTCAATTTGAGATATAGAAGGTCTTATTACATTAAGAAGGTATCCATATAGTCCTATTTTACTATCTTTCAAAAAAAATCCCGAACAGATGTCGAATTTAACCAAATACTTTTTTCCCAAGCATGAGATGACTGTATGGTATTTTCTCTTTGTCCTGCTAATATTGTGAAACTAATTAATAAAATCTTTAGATAATATTGAACTTAATTTTTAAGATAAATTTCCTCTCAGCTGTAATGCATTATTTTAATATATTGTTAAATTTTTCTCAGGATTTTGCATAGACATTTATAAGAAGGCTGGTCTATAGTTTTCTTTTGCAATGCCACCTTTTCCAATTTTGGGAATCCATACAACAATGCCAGGTTTATAAAAAACAGGTGGTAGCACTTTTTCTTTTATAAATTCCCCGGAATAGTTTAACAATTTGAAGAATTATGTGTTACTTGGAAGTTACTTCAAGGCTCTATAAGAAATCACCATTGGTTTATCTAAACTTGACAGTTGTCTTTTTCTTTTTTTTGAGAAGAGAAATAGGAGATGGCAGGAGGTGGTATATAAGAACCTTTTTAAGTATTTCAAACTTTCACAACCACTGATCTTTTAGTTTTCTTTCTCTTCTTAAGGAAGTTTTATACATCCATATATTCCTGGAAAATCATCCTTTGTATGCCAGGTTTGAAATATATTAATGTAAAGTTTACAAAAATATTTTTTAATGATATGGTTTTTGCCCTCTTTGCAGTCCTAATTTATATATCTCTTCATTTCCTCCCGACTTGATAAGGCTTGCTAATGGTTTATCTATATAATTGATGTTTTAAAAAAACAGATTTATGTTTTCCCTTTTTTCTTTTATAGCTCATTAATTTCTCCTTTTATATGTATTGATTCCTTCAACTTCTCATTTATTTCTAACTTCCTCGATTGAAGATAAAAACCACAGAAAATCATCCACAGTTTAATTTAACTCAATTGAAGAGACTATCCCACATTACCTCATCTGATCTTTTCCATCTTGATTTAAAAAGATATAACATGGTTCACTGTCACAGAATAAACAAAACCATAACTTGGGATTTACAATATGTATGTAAAGTCATTGAGCTATACCCTTAAAATAAGCACGCTTGACTGTATGTGTCTCATATCTCAATTTTAAAAAAAGAATATTTAATGATATGGAAAAATGTCTGCTGTAAAAATGTCTGCTGGATTCAAACTTAAAAACGTTGCTCAGAAACAGCCACATCTTGCCTCCCCACCCCCCCCCATGAATGTTCCATTAAATTAAAGTTCAAAACAGGCAAAACTAACCTGTGAAGTTAGAATTTGGGAGAATAGTTCCCCCTGGCAGGCTAGTGACTGGGAGAGGGCATCAACTACAATGTTGTTTTCTGATCTGAGTGCATTACCCAGGGGGGTTTGTTTTGCGACAATACATTGAGCTTAATATTTACGTATATTTTTGCCTGTATCTATATCGCAATAAAAGATTTACGTTAAAAAATGTTTAAAATTATTTTCTCCCCAAATCTGGCACTGAGCACAATGTAGCTGAAAGAAATCAGCTTGGAGAAAAAGGAAATGCCTGAACTCCTTACTCTGGCTTATGATGTCAGCATGCAAAGTTAAAGACTACCTGTCCTTAACTCTGTACAATTGAAAAACAGGGACCATCTGCCCTTAAAACTAAAACGACCTGCACGGCTTCTGAAACGTGTTATTTGTTTTAGTTTTCAGCTTCCTTTATTTCTTAAGACGTTACAGGCATTGTGCTTTTTTGGAAGATTACATAAGGATTGAATATAATAATTTCAAAAGCAATTAACATATTGTTTCAGCATTGTAGCCTTTCATTAGGCTAATGGCCAAAATCTTCTTTCCATTTTATTTTAATCTTGTCTCAGCCATATTAATGACTATTAGTTCAACTTTAATTTCAGTGAAGAATGGTTCCTAAAAGTAGCTTTAAGTTTTTTTTTTTTTTTTTTTGAAAGATGACACGTAAGGGGATCTTAACCCTTGACTTGTTGTTCAACTTTAATTTCAGTGAAGAATGGTTCCTAAAAGTAGCTTTAAGTTTTTTTTTTTTTTTGAAAGATGACACGTAAGGGGATCTTAACCCTTGACTTGTTCTTGTCAGCACCAGGCTCCCAGAAGTGAGCCAACCGGCCATCCCTATATGGGATCTGAACCTGTGGCCTTGGTGTTATCAGCATCACACTCTCCCAAGTGAGCCACGGGCCGGTCCTTAAGTTTTGTTTTTGTGGTGGTGGTTGTGGTTCTATCTTTACTGAATTGTTGTACCAGGAGTTTATAAGTAACCGATTTGTGAAAGTCAAACGTGCCATGCCTAAAAAATACAGAACAAGGCAAAAAGACTCCCAGAACACAGTAACTTCCAGATCTAGTTTCTTTTCCTTCAATAATTTATTTTTAAGTTGACCCTAGATAAAGTATTTTCTAAACGCTCTCAGTTTGCTCTTTCAGGCAAATGTTTACATTATCAGTTTAGATACTCACTCAATAAACGCTTTGTTTTCTGAACCACAGGCAAGATCACATCCTTTCTAGATGCCAAGGAGTCAGAATGAATTACAAGAAGCCAGGCTCACTCTTGAGATGCTGTCATAGACGGGCATGTCATTACCTTTCCCTGAAAGAACCTTAATGGAAACATTAGGAGAAATATGCATTAGATCCCTGACAAGAGCAATAGAAGCCACGTCTTTAATAACATGTTACCTTAGATAAACTTAGCACTTGATCCTTTCAAAGCATTTTCATTATTGTGGGGAACAATAAACCGGGAATTTTAAAAGAATTTTGAGGTGGGCCTTGGCTGAGAGGTACTGGATAGAACTGGCTGCTAGTTAGCTGTGGAGTGTCACATAGGTGAAGTGTGTTCCCATTATGCAGGGCTGCAGCCTCAAATCCTTGACTCTCTTGTCCCTGACCTCTGAATTTCACGAGCCTCCTCAACCAATCCAATAAGCTTCCTAATCATAGACATACATACTGTCCCTAATCACAGGCCCCCAATCTTCAACCCCCAGAGGTTCTCATACTCATTGATATCGCCATATGTCCAAATTTGACCATAAAAGACCACTGGTCAGTGACTACAAAGCTCATCGACCCAATTTGATAGCCACTGAATCACACAGATCCCAATCACAAATGCACACTGATCTCCAATGATATCCCAATGACTGGGACCCCGACAGTCCCACCCCTCTGACAGTCCCAATCACTGACCCCCATTGATCCCTCTATTCCCCATTCCCCGAGCTACAAAAGCGCAATCGTTAATATTCTCAGATTCCTCCATAGATGATGTAAAGGAAGTGTCAGTCACTGGTAGCCCAAAGCATTTCTCCAAACATTGAAACCCAAAGTTTCCACAATCACCATTTCCAGTAGCCAAACTATTACTGCCCACAGAACTTGGAGCCTCCAATCACTGACCCTCTTGGGCTTCCGATCACTAAGCCTTAACTCTTTCCAAATCAGTGTCTTATAAGTATCCACTTGGCCCCAGGCCCACGAAGACCATTATAACTGACTCCCACCCACCCTGCTAATCAAGACATTTCACAAAAACCTCACTTACTGATTCCTCCCAATTCATCTTCTTCACAGAGACCCTGACACCTGCCACCTGCCACTGACTCCCACAAACCTCCACCCGCCACCACGGACCCCCCCTACCCCCACCCACACCTCCACCCCCGACGAGGCTCAGACGCCCAGTCACTTAACCCTTCAGTCTCCTAATCATTGACCCTTACGGGCACCCATAGCTGACCCAGTCGGGCCACCGTAGTCGCCCGGTCACCATCCTACGTAGGTCCCAAGGTTTGATCGTTTCTATCACCAACTCTTCCTATTTATCCTGGATCCGCGCCTTTCACCCAAAATTGGCCGCTCTACCATGCCGCCTCACCGCGGTATAAGCTCTTTTCCTGCCAAGTGGCGGGTGCGCAGACTCAGTCGCGACTTTGAGGCGGTCAGTCTCCACCCGGCAGGCAACCTTCCAGAGAACAGGATTCTGGGTTTTCAGAGCTTTACCGGAGGTATTTTGACCGCGCCCACTTGACAACCTCTTTCTGGGAGCGGCCATGTTTAAGATTGTGCCGTACAACGGATGTCTAAGCCCTTTCCTAGACCAGAGGATTAGGGCGGGGAGAATTAAGTGTCCCCCGATTCGTAAACACAGACGTCGTTGCGGCTCTTAGCATCTCTGACGCCCAAATCTCCTGTGACAAATATGGCGGCGCCCGGACCTCGAAGCTGAGCTTTCTTTGTCTCCCTAGCCCAGGCAGTGAAGGAAGATGGCCGCGTACATTATTACAGCTTTTACGTGCGATGGGTGCGGCCATCTCCCAGGAGGAGCCCCCGTACGGCCAGGTAAAACTTTTTCTGGGACAACCCTAGGAGTTGGAGGGCAGCGAAGGGACTAGCTCTTCTCTCGGGGAGCTTGAGGCGGCCTGTGGAAGGGGCGTGGCTTCACGGAGAGGGCGGAGCCACGAGGAAAGAGGCGGGGGGGGGGGGGGGGGGGGGGGGG
>NW_007733194.1:13032-16071 GCF_000696425.1 Galeopterus variegatus | reverse complement strand
GGGGGGGGGGGGGGGGGGGCGGAGTGCAGAACACGAAGTTCTTAAGCAATGTTGAAGGCAGGGTTTTTATCTTAGGTGGTTTGCCCCGGACCTGAGACAAGGTGTGAGTGCCGGCAGTTTATTTGGCAGGTAGGGGATGTGGAAGTCAGACAGAGGAGGGATGGAAAACAAAACAGTGCATCGATGAGCAGATTACGTTGGGAGTCTTCTGGGGAACTCCGGAAGATTGTGTACAAACGACGTACATGTTGTCTCACCCACCGGTGATGAAGCCGAGATATTTATATAGCATCTCCCCTTCCGCATTATGTAAGAGCTACTCCAGGAGGGAGAAAGCCCCAGCACTTGTAGCCCTGCCTCATGGGTGGGTCTCAGGCAGCGGTTGCAGGTGCATGCAGTCAGCCAGCAGTCTGAGGGCCGGCCCGGGGCTCACTCGGGAGAGTACGGTGCTGATAACACCAAGGCCACGGGTTCGGATCTCTATATAGGGATGGCCGGTTAGCTCACTTGGGAGAGCGTGGTGCTGACAACACCAAGTCAAGGGTTAAGATCCCCTTACCGGTCATCTTTAAAAAAAAAAATAAAAAAAATTTTTAAAAAAGCCAGCGGTCTGCATGTGCAAATGGTGAGTGCCCAGGGGAAGTGGAGGGGTACAGGCAGCATTCGCTAGAGTCCTGTCTGGGCCTATATAATTGTCAAAACTCATTAAAATGAACATTTATGATTTGTGCATTTATTATATGAAAATTATACTTTAAGTTTTAAAAGAAAAAGCAGAGTGTTTAGAGTATTGAGTGACAATGTGGCCAGGGAACAGAGAGGGGTGTGAAGGGGACTTCATTATAGTCTGTGGAAAGATGGGACCCTGCCAAGGCTATCATCAGCACTTATGGCTTATGATAGTGCGCCTTCTACGCAGGGAATTTGAGAAAGGAGCCTCTGGGCAAACTTAGCTCCAAGGATTTGTGGCTTGGCAAACTAAAGGCTCTGGGCTAACCTAGCCTGCACTGACCATCAGCTCTCACTCGCTCCCTTGGCCTGATGCCTATAGGTCAAAGCCTGTAGAACCAGATGTGGTGGCCCTGGACACTGTCATCATTCAAAGGGATAAAGGGCCCAAATTTGGCTCTTCCTTGCCCTGGAGCATAAAGTACCCTGCTCTGGCCAAGTATAAATAGGTCTTTGCCCTTGAACAAGTGGTGACTGCTCTGGATCTAGGTGGGTTATGATTGTCCCCTGGATCCTGAGAGTACCCTGGCAGGAGCAGAGACCACACCCCATCCTGTCCTGAGGATGTGTGTGTGAGGGTGGAAAGCACAGGGGAATGGGTGAAACAAATTTTAATGCCAAAGTTAAAAATTATAACTCTCATAGGTATTCGAAGATTCTTATTAATGATGGAACTAGCAAAATTGGAAACTTAGTTCAAAGTAAACAAGTATATATGTAGTTAGGAAAAACAAATATTGGAATAAGATTGCAAAGTTAGATACAAAACCATTTAGTATCCTGCAGGACACTAAAACCATACCTTTAAGGTTATCTTTTCTGCACAAAATCAATTTGCATCTATAGCAGGTAAATATATGAAAAAGTATCAATCATCTGCAAGTTAACATCTATCTTTACACAATCTGGATCCTAATCAATGTAAAGAGTCACTCAAACAAAGGTACATTCCACTAGAGCAATGGGTTCTCAACCTGAGACCATTTTAATCCCCAGGGGACATTTGGCAATCTTTGGAGACAATTTTGATTGTCACAATGTTGGGGGGAGAATGCTACTGGTATCTAGTGGGTAGAGGCCAAAGGTGCTCCCAACCATTCTATAGTACAGAGGAGAGCCCTCTACAATAAAGAATTATCTGGCCCAAAATATGAATAGTGCTGACTTTGGGAAACCTTTCTCTAGAATGGTTTGTTATCTTGGATGGTCTTGTCAGACCATGCTCTAAGTAAGACTTTGTAAAGGCACACAGGATAACACAGTAATTTTTTTCCCTTACTTCCTAGTTTTTGATAATTTTTCTTTACACAAAATTGGAAAAATGTTGATAATTGTTGAATCTGAGTAATGAATACATGGTGATTTATTTAGTTTTTTTTTCTCTATTTTTATGTGGGTTTTTTTTTCTATATTAAAAGGTGAAAAGAAGAAAAAAAAACAAAAACTTAGTATGTTTTGGTCTGTTTGCTTGTGGTCAATGCCATGTACAAGTGACCAAAGCCAAAAATCATAATTCTGATTTGATTTTCCTGGGGTACAGCCCTTTTTTTCCTTTTTTTTTTCTTTTTAAAATTCACCAGGTATAGGAACTTGTGGACTCACAACCCGAGTCAATTAAGGAACCTTACACTATGAACTTGGTTTGAGATGGGCTGGACCATTAACACCTGGCAGGAGCAAATGAGAATCCACTCTGGAGGAGGGCATATCTATCTTACGCCTCAGGGAGACTTCACAAATAATTTTTCAAGGACAATGGCCAGCAAATTCACAAATAACCAGCCATGCAAAGGAACAGAACCACATGAGTGAGACCCAGTAGAAATAATAGTATAAGCAGGTCCATCTAAACAATAGCTTTGAACTAGGGATGTTGCTTTGGTTTGGGTTCAGGGCCAGGGAGTTCTTATGGTAGTCCCGTTCTACTTGTCTTAGCCCACAACTGTGAGTCTGTGTTTTAGTCCGTTTTGTGTTGCTATAACAGAAATACCTGAGGCTGGGTAATTTACAAGGAAAAGAGGTTTATTTGGCTTACGATTCTGGGACAGCTGCCTCTGGCACGGGCCTCAGACTGCTTCTACTCATGGTGGAAAGTGGCAGGCAGTTGGCGGGTACAAGCAGATCACATGGTGAGAAGCAGCAAGAGAGAGGAAGCAAGAGAGAGAAAGAAGGTGCCAGGGTCTTTTTAAGCAACAAGCTCTCGCGGGAACTAATAGGTCAAGATCTCACTCATTAATCCCCCCTACCCTAGGGAGAGCATTAATCCATTCATGAGGGATCCGCCCCCATTACTCCATCAGTTTCCAACAC
>NW_007733194.1:11411-12522 GCF_000696425.1 Galeopterus variegatus | reverse complement strand
TTGGAGATCAAATTTCCACATGAGTTTTGGAGGGGACAACACATCCAAACTCCATCAGTCTGCAAGTTATGTGAATTAATACATTACAGTGACATTCCTGCTTGTCACTGGCAGATAGGTAACACTGCACCACTTACTTCCCATAAAACCTACCTGCCTCCAAAATCTTTATAGTAATTGTAGTAGTTGCCTCTGTTTGGATTATGGGGTTTATTTCCCACTATTATCATCTATATGTAAATGTAGTGATAAATATTGTTTATTCTAATCAGCATTAATTTCCACCCCTTTTTATGCCCTCACCTGTGTCTTATGGGCTGGATACCTAAGAACTTCATTTCCTAAACTATTAGACTACTTGCTCTGAATACAGTCTAGTTACTGCCAAAGAGAAGTTTTCATATAAGATTTAGAAATAAGAAGGGAGGTAGAGACCTTTCTCCAGTAGTGAAGTGAAATACAGGCTTCAGCAGATACAGGCATCTATGGTGGACTCATCACCAGCAATCACCAGCAAAGTTGACAAGAGTTTCCTGAAACTTCCAGACCTTCAAGTTGCAGTTTCATTAGTGTGTTTTTAAAGCCAGCGGCAACCTCCTGATAATTGGCCCTCCAGCTATTCCAAAGACTTTGGAAACATCTAATCCCCTATATTCAACTCTTTTCTGCTTGAAATACCTAAGACACCTAGAGAGACTTCTATTTTCCTGCACTGAATCCTTACTGATACAGGGGTTTTACTGTTTCCATGATAGCTGATTAATTCACAGACAGTACAGTTCCAAGAGTGGGCCCATAATTTTTATATTAAATGGTGCTTTCACTTTGCCTATCACACTTTAAGCAACAGGTGTAACTGAGCAATGGAACAGATTATCTAAATCCCATCTGAGAAGGCTCATAAACTCTGAAAAACACCAACACTTCACTCCAGAATAGCCTACAGCTTGCTTACCACTTAACTAACAATGTTTTCAGGTTGAAGTAATCCATCATTTTTCTCCTAATTACAGAGGAGTGGTAAAAATGATGTGATATGAGTAATGAATTAGCCAAAAATGGGACAAATTCTCGGGTATATTTTTCATGCCCACAATGAAGAGATCTAGTG
>NW_007733194.1:8634-10902 GCF_000696425.1 Galeopterus variegatus | reverse complement strand
AGCCAAAAATGGGACAAATTCTCGGGTATATTTTTCATGCCCACAATGAAGAGATCTAGTGAATTACAGAGACTTCTGAGTTTTTCTTTATTAAGCACAAGAGACAGAAAGAAGTCAACATAAACTTACCTTAATTACAGAATTGGGACAAAGAGTATACATAAAGCATGTTAAAAAGTGACCAAGCATTTGGAGACGTTGCACTTAATATATATGTTTCTGAAATGGAATTATCTCATGGAACAATTTGATGATAACCAATTAAATCAAAAAGATGAAAATGGAATCTCTTTAACCAAACGGGAGCTAGAGCATAGTTAATTCACTTGCAGGCAAGCCACTACCAAAATCTGTATTAGTTTTCTCTTGCTGCCTAACCACAAATGTAGCACTTTAAGCACACCATACATTAGCTCATATTTCTGTAGGTCAGAAGTCTGGCATGGCTTGCTTGGTTCTATGCTCTGAGTATCACAAGGCTAAAATCAAGGTGTTGCCCAGATTGAGGGTTCATAATTATATGAAGGCTCTGAGGAAAAATCCCTTTCCAAGTTCATTCTTCTTGTAGGCAGAATTCAGTTCCTTCTGCCTTTACGATAGATATCTCTGTTTTCTTGCTGGCTGTCAGCCAGGGACCACTCTCAGGTACCATGCATATGGCTAAGGGCCCAGGAAATAATAAATAAGAAACTGGGTGGGCACATGGGGCATTAAATTTCCTATGCCATAATTTTCTCATCTTTAAAATGGCGCTAATAATGAAATGATCAGTTATTAACACAGTGAAGAAGGAAGTTTCTTCAAGACACTTTCTTTTTGCTTTCAGTAACAGTTTCTCAAAGCCTCTCCAGGTTCTGCCCACTCTCACGTTTTAGGTTTTTTTTATGGCCAGACTCTACTTCCAGTTATGTTTATCAAAACTCATCAAACTTCATACTTAAAACTGGTGTGTTTTATTTTAAACTAAATCATACCAAAATAAAGCTAACTGAAGGCATATAACATTAATATAAAGTAACTCTACCTAGTATATAAAAACATACAGAAGATTTGAATTTTGGCAGAGATGGAAGCCAGTAGAGACGACAAATGATCAAAATGCTGATTTTCATTACTTTTCAAATGACCGAAAGAAAGGACTGAATAGATGTGAAGACCAGATTATACATAAGAGGCAAAAATTTACCCAAGTGGAAAGGAGGACATGAAGTCTGTAATAGAGTATGAGGAGAAAATGAAGAGAGCTAGTCTAAGAATAAGGTATACAGTAATTAAGTTTCACCTATATGTAATTGCGATTCTGGAAGGAAAAAAAACTTGCAGAAATCACAGAGAAAATATTGGAAGA
Organism: Galeopterus variegatus; assembly: GCF_000696425.1. Classification (NCBI taxonomy): domain Eukaryota; kingdom Metazoa; phylum Chordata; class Mammalia; order Dermoptera; family Cynocephalidae; genus Galeopterus; species Galeopterus variegatus. The sequence goes on along the minus strand of NW_007733194.1, from coordinate 9,554 downwards.
TTTGAAAGCTGATAGATGACAACAAGGCACACCTTTTTATTTATTTATTTATTTTTTGCAAAAGAAAGTAATATATTTTTATTTTCATGTTTCATTTGATCGTGGTAAGTTATGATTTTATAATAGCTTCTAACATCCTCACTGCAGGTTTCTGTGCCTTATTACTTTTTTTTTAAATGTCAAAAGGCACTGTTTTAAGAAGAATTTACAACCATATAAAGGCTAATAAAAAGGAAAATCATAACTAGGAATGATAATGAGAGGAAATCTGCTGAGAGCCAGAAACAAGGTCTTAGAAGTAAACAAACAAACAAAAAAAGGCTTCTCAATAGAAATCAGTCTAAGCCAGAAGATTCAGTTCTCATAGGCAGTCACACGCAGCGAAGGAGGAACTGTTTATCACTCAAGAATGAAAAGAAAAGTGCAAATGAAAGAACAAACATCATGAATTATAAGGCCAAGGATGGCCAGGGTTGGATACCTTTCATAATAGGTAAATCACACAGCCATAAGATTTGGCACAGAAACGAAGAGTTACTATGTGCACAGAAAGAAGGAAACCCAGAACTGTATGGTAATCATACCTACCCAGTCATGAAGAAATACATGTGAATAGGGAAACACTATTGGAATGGATCTCAAAGACTTCTGTCCTCCCTCAACTGAGAAACCATTTTTGTTCATAAGAGTGACACAAAAATCAAGGTGCATCAGGATCGTGGAGGACAAAGATTGTGGAGACAGATAGTAAAAACTGGAGGTCAGGCACAAGAAATCACTCCCAACTACAATGTGGGTCCTGGACATGTGTGAAAAACTGGTGAGTTGGCTATAAAGGCTCAGTTTTAAGTCATTAGATTGTCCCAAGTTACTCTCCTACATCATTGTACTATGGTAAGGTTAGATGTTACCATCGGGGG
>NW_007733194.1:6690-8049 GCF_000696425.1 Galeopterus variegatus | reverse complement strand
GGGGGAAGAAGAGCATGAGCACCTTCTTTGACCTCTGTTTATATCTCTTCTGTAAATCTAAAATTGGTTCCCCATGAGGTTTTTGTTGGTGGTGCAGTGGTATTCTCTTCATTTTGGAAAGGTCCCCCCATCAGGATGGGGAAGAGCTTCCTAACCCTGCCTGTCCCAGGCAGCCACATGACTCAAGCAGGCCTTAACAAACCACTGAGAAAAAACATCCACACAGCCAAAACAAACACAGGGACAGGGTCACCAGGAGGAATGCAGATTTAAGTGAGTCCCTGGTCCAGTGCACAAGCCCCATATATCCCTCCACAAACACATGTACAAGCAGCTCCTCAGGGTACAGGACTCTGCTCCCAGAGTTGAAGACCCTCAGAAAACAAAGCAGCCCACTGGAACACAGTCAGTCCCACCCTTTAGGTCACAGAATGGACCCCATGTAGGGAGAGTCACATACCCACCCTCAAGGAAGTCCTGAGGCAGGGATCCTATGGTATATCCCCACTCTCTCCAAGCTGCTTCTTCTGACCTGAAGGCCTTCTTTGACTTCTCTGAACCCTGGACCATCTTGCTCAACCAACTGGAGAGGAAAGGGCAGAGCCCCACCCTGGTATACAATACAGAGGACTCCTGTTCCCCAAAGCCTCAGAGCACATCCCTAGGCAACAGCTGTGGTCACTGTGATGGAAACTTTCTGCTTGTGGAAGAGGCATGCTTAGTTGCAGGGTTAGCATGAACTCAGAGAAGCTCACCTGAAGCAGGCAGAGGTTGGAGGTGGGGGTGGTGTGAAGGGGAGAGTGGGTCAGAGAACAGCCCCAGGCTTTGTCCTCTCAGGACGTGATCAACCAAAACTCTGGGTCTCTACCTCCTTCCTGGTAGTGGCTGAGCATCATGGCATAAGGTAGGCATGACAGACTTCTCTGTGAATCTGATCCCAGAGTGGAAAGAAATGGGATCAGATAAGAACATGGATGACACTGGATGAGGTGGGGATGGGTTCAGAGGGCGAATCCAGTAGTACCTCTGTTACAGCTTGGCCTAAAAACGTCTTGCCTGGCCTCAAACCCACGGAACCCCAGTGTTTACAAAGTGACTTCTGGGAAGTGATAACACCAGTACAAACAGAAATACAAGGCATAGCAGTGTCTTGTGGGTCATGTATGAATTGGGAAACCAGAGGGTCAGATGGAGTGAGTGTGTGTTTCAGAGGGATCTTTAGTGATTCCAGGACTGACACGTCAAGGTATGCTTTTGAGCAGCATTTATGATACTCCAAAAAGATGAATGAAAAATTCAGCAATATCTCAGACTACAAGAGGAGCTGTGCTGAAGTCCAGGCTTGCAAGACATAAAACA
>NW_007733194.1:1427-6084 GCF_000696425.1 Galeopterus variegatus | reverse complement strand
GCGAATCCAGTAGTACCTCTGTTACAGCTTGGCCTAAAAACCTCTTGCCTGGCCTCAAACCCACGGAACCCCAGTGTTTACAAAGTGACTTCTGGGAAGTGATAACACCAGTACAAACAGAAATACAAGGCATAGCAGTGTCTTGTGGGTCATGTATGAATTGGGAAACCAGAGGGTCAGATGGAGTGAGTGTGTGTTTCAGAGGGATCTTTAGTGATTCCAGGACTGACACGTCAAGGTATGCTTTTGAGCAGCATTTATGATACTCCAAAAAGATGAATGAAAAATTCAGCAATATCTCAGACTACAAGAGGAGCTGTGCTGAAGTCCAGGCTTGCAAGACATAAAACAAAGGCTTCTCAAAAAAGAAACCCTTGGCACAGTGGGCACCGGACCCCCACTAACGCCTCCCCCCACTGCCAAGATGTCAGGATCCCAGGATACACCAGAGAATCCCTACCTCAGGCCACCCTTGCTCAATTTTGCAGTGATAACAGTGGGAGACAAAACATTCTGAGCCATTAGGCAGTCATACACAGCAAAAGAGAAACTGGATATCACTCAAGAATGAAAAGGTGCAGAAGAAAAGACACACGACTTTTATGAGAAGGATGAGGACAGTCAGGAATGGATATATCCCAACCTATGTAAATCAGATAGCCATATAATTGGGCATAGAGACCAAGAGTTACCTTGCATATAGAAGGTATGTAAACTTTGAAATCAGGTTATCCCACCATCTAAGACATTTGGAAATACATGTGGATAAGTAAACACTAATGGTCTGGGTCCTCAAGAATTTTGTCATTCTTTAATTGGAAACCTCATTTGTTCATAAAAATTACACACACACACACACACATATCAAGGTCCATCAAAAATAGGGAAGACAGTAGGGAAGACTGGAAGTCACACAGGAGAAATCACTTCCCAAAACAATGTGGATCCTGGACATTTGTACAAAAGTGGTAAATTTTCTATAAAGGCTGTAGTTTTACTTGATTGTTGCCGACCAGTACCCGAAGGGGAGATGGTGGAAATTGAGGAGACATGCTTATGGGATCAGGAGGACTCCACAGGCTGATGACCTGTGAAGCATCCTAGTTTATTTTATGTTCCTTTTTATTTATTTTTTATTTTTATTTTTTATTTTTTTTAAAGATGACTGGTAAGGGGATCTTAACCCTTGACTTAGTGTTGTCAGCACCACGCTCACCCAGCGAACCAACCAGCCATCCCTATATGGGATCCGAACCCGTGGCCTTGGTGTTATCACCACCGCACTCTCCCGAGTGAGCCACAGGCCGGCCCTTTATGTTCCTTTTTATAAGCCAGTGAAAAATAACAAATTGTACTGATTAAATCAGTTATATCTGGTACAAAGCAATTTATAGAACATTTTCAGCTGCTACGGTGCTTGAAGATTCATGTCTAGCTACTTATCAACAAAAGAACATAAGTTCCTCATTTACAGAGTTCTCAGGGTCCTGGGTTCAATCAAAGGTCAGACCTCAAGAGGAGGGAGAAGGGGGAAGCAGGTAAATGGGATGCCAGCCTTGCTGGCCTGTTCCCTTAGAATAGCAGGGACTTTGTCAGCTTGCTATTCAGTACCTCACACTTGATAAAATTGTCCCAAGTTACTTTCCTCTTCTCTATCCGTGTAGTATCGATAGGTTAGATTTTACCATTAGGTGAAAATGGGAAAAGAGTCATAATCATCTTCTCTTACCTCTTTGCCCCTCTTCTATAAGTCTACACTGAGTTCTTCTAGAGGTTTTTCTTGTTCAGGGCAGTGGTGTGGTCCTCTTCTTTTTAGAAAGATGCCCCCTCAGAGTAGGGAGGAGCTTCCTACCTGTGCAGGTCAGAGGCAGCCCCCCAACTCTTGCTTACCTTCACAAACCTAAACAGAAGCCACCCGGGAAACATCACACCAGGCCACAAGTCACACAGCCAAAACAGAAGTTCAAGGACAGTGATACTAAGAGGAGTGCAGACTTGAGGGAGGCCCTGGTTTATTGCACAAGTCCATTCCTACACACACACACACACACACACACACACACACACACACACAGCTATTTGGGGAGCAGAGCAGCCCATAGGAACACAGGCAGTCCTACGCTCTGTGAGACAAGGCAGACTCCTGTGGAACTAGTCAGTGGAATGCCCTCAAGGCAGGCCTGAGTGCATCCCAAGCTCCCTATGTTACTGAACCAAACTTGGGTCTACTCAGTCGAGCATAGCTAAGCCAAGACACTGACACTGGTCACAGGGAGGAAAATTAGGCATTTAATTACAAAGCCAATCACTTGGATCAGGGGAAGCTAATGCTGAAAACAAACAAAAAAGACCCCTGAGATCCCCAAAAACTTGCAAGCAAGGTATTTTAAAGGAAAACATTGGAAGTTGGGGAAGGGGTTGCATGGATAGCTGGTGGACATTCCATATGGCTAAGTCTCCAAGGACAAAAAAGCAGAATCTCTGGGAACAGAGGAGTTTTGGTCTCTGCTTATCACTCATTCAGCTTCTGTCAGCCTGGGTTCCTGACAGTCCTCCAATCAGCACATTCTGGGGGCAGGGAAAATTCTACTTTCTGTCCCAATAAAAACGTCTCAAGGCTATGTTTCAAGATAATGTCTTTCATCCCAGGAACTTACTGACTGTTCTAGTAATGGTCCTTCTTATCACTTAGGTAACATCCCATCTTGCCCAGCTGCCTTCTTTGTACTCCCTTCCTCAATTGTGAATTGTAAATCTTAGCTCCTTAACTGGAGAGTCTTCTTCCCAGATCCTAAATCACTTTTAACTTGAGGGACCAAGGCCACAGCGTGCTTCAATTAAAACTTTTGGGGGTTTTGTCAAAATGGGGTACTCAATTGGATTCACCGACTGATTCTTCAGCCTAGTCTGCCCTCCTGAACTTGGAGCCCCAACATATGCTTGCCCTACTGAAAAAAGTAGGCCAGAGCCCAAGACAGATGTAATGCCACAAAAGGCTCCTGCTGTGCATTGCCACATGGACACATCTCTAGGCAACTGCAGTGGTCACTGTGTTGAGAGCTCCCTGTCTCAAGGCCTGTGCATGCACACTGTCAGTGCCAGCTTGAACTCCAGGAAGCTGGGGTGGAAGAGGCTAGAAAGAGGAGAGGCACAAAACCAAAGGACTAAACCCCCAGCCTTCCTCCCCTTAAAACAAGAACCACCAGGCCTCTGACTCACTACTCCCACCACGGTGGTGGCTGAGCTTTCTGTTGTGAGGTGGGCATGGCAGCTTCTCTGTAGATCCTACTTCAGACTGGATGGAAATGAGGACAGATGGAGTCATGGATTATACCACGTAAGGTGGGAATGAAACTGTCAGAAGTGATAGATTCCTCAGCCCCCAATCGACAGTGCCAATTGAAAGCCCTTTTGCCCTGAGTTGAGTGCCTCCCTTAGACCTAGGCCTAGTAGGCCTCTGTTCTGGTCTCATACCCCAGGGGCCTCTGATTCTGACAAGTGCTTTCTGGCAAATGTTGACACCAGTACAAAGGCAAGTACAAAGAGCAAGTGCCACAGGGGCCACATGTAAAATTGGGATCCCAGAAGGGCAGATGGAGTGAGAGTGTATTTCAGAAGCAGTATTTGGCTGCTCCAAGACTGACAGTGGTGCCAAGGCATGTGGCCAAGGGACACAGAAACTGTCCCCTTTCTTTCCCTCCCCCTCCCTCAGAAGGCTAAAAAAAAAAGCAAATCATAACTGGGACCATAGGAGCTGTGTTGAAGGCCAAGCCTAGTTTATAGAGTCAGGCAGAGAAGACCAGGTAGGTTTTTGAAAGGAGCAACCCACTTTTACTTGACCACTACCTTACTGAACCCACTTCTTTCCAATCTCTTTTCTCCAGGGAAAACAGTGAAAATTCAAAGGTTCAGAGCTTCTAGGTCATCACACAACAAAGAACTAGGTGTCACTCAATAATCAAAAGGAAAGTGCAGTTGGAATGACAGACAACATTTTTAGAAGGTCCATGTTGCCCAGGTTCTTATACATCTCATCCTATGTGAATCACACAGCATGGGTTTGCACATTGAGATCAAGAGTTTGCACCCAGAAGGCATGGAAACAACTCTATGATCATTCCACCTGCCAACTCATAAAAATACATGTGGATAACTTCCAGCGGCAAGATGGTGGTCTGAGGCCAGCGGCAGCAGTGGAAACTCAAAACTCGGGGGCCCCAGGAACTGGAAGAAATCACAGTGCCTACTTGGAATGAAGAAAAGGTAGCGACTTGCCCCAGCCCAACCCCAGAGCGGGCACCTAGAAAGACTCAAGCTGCCGCCGCTTGCAGTCAGTGACCATGTGACTCTGCGCCCGCCCATGGAAGAGGCAGCAACAGTGGCAGAGGAACTGGAGGCGGCAGAGCCAGTGGTGGCGGCAATAGCGGAGGAACCGGCGGCAGCTGCGCCCTCGAGAGCAGTGGAAGCGGTGCGGGCAGTAACGGCAGAGGCGGTGGGAGCAGCGTAAGCGGCACCAGCGGTGGCGGTGACAGTGGTAGCGGGGGAAGTGGCACAAGCAGTCGCAGCAGGAGCAGGGGAAGCGGCAGAGGTGGAGCTGCCGGTGGTGGTGCTGGCGGCGGTGGAGCTGGTGGCGGTGGTGCCGGCGGCAGCGGCGTGA
>NW_007733194.1:0-427 GCF_000696425.1 Galeopterus variegatus | reverse complement strand
TGCAGCGGTGGAGCCGGTGGCGGTGGTGCCGGCGGCAGCGGCGTGAGCGGTGGCAGCGGCAGCAGCAAGGGAACCGGCAGCGGCAGGAGCGACACCCTGCGGTACCGCCCTGTAACCCAGCAGCCCGGCAGAGTCCAAGCTGACCAGACAGGTGGCCCCCGGAGAGGCCCAAGACCCGAGGTAACCACACATGCAAGACACTAGTGGCCAACTAAATAGTCACTGAGGTAGCCATACCAAATTGGCAACACCAGCAACATCTTAGTTAGGCAATAGTGTCAAATCTGTGGACTGTGAAACCCCCTGCCACAATGAATAAACATAAAAGAAAAGACACCAGAAATATGAAAAATCAAGATAGTACATCACCCAAAGATAATAAATCTCAACCTCTAGATCCTATACAACAAGAAGCCCTTGAACTGAC
>NW_007733193.1:114879-115771 GCF_000696425.1 Galeopterus variegatus | reverse complement strand
TGAAAATCATTCTGTACAGTGAAACATATACATTTTCCTCCACATTCCTTTACTCCTGGGAACTCTTTCAGATTAACATGTGTTACTCCATATCTTCAGTGCATAATAGCTATTAAATATAAAGAATGTATTAATTATCTGAAGATCAATCTAATGTTTTTAAGGTTGTAAAGTTAAGATTCTGAACCACTTTAAGTACATTTATAATATTTAATTTAATTTCTTATGGGACTCCTGTCTAGTTTGCTTATTAGGCAATCATGTTTGACCATATAGTGCATTAGCTAGGCTCAACGACTGTATTTGTGATGCTTTGTTTCATTTTATTTTAATGCTGTCTTACTTTAGTCCTACTTACCTTTCCCAGGAGCTACTTTATGATAGAAAAGTTCATCCTCTTTGGGGCAAATTTTAAGCATCAACATGTTGACTTATGGTCGACCAAAAATCATAGCAGTATAACTTTTATATAGTTTCTCCATTTATTAATATAATGACCTATATTTCAATTTTTAAATTTAGTATCCTAATAGAATAGGAAATTTTAAGGTAATGTAAAGGTAAATTCTATTCTGTAGAAGTCTGTATAGTCTTATTAGAAAAATAAATACACTTGACCAAAAGTTGTGAATTGCAGCTTCAAGTTCTGTCCTTGAGAAGCCCCTTGATAATTGTGGATGTGAATTTTATCAACTGTAGAAATGTGAATAAAAATTCCTGAGGGGATTATTGATCACCAATCCACTTAGCACACAATACATAATCATGTATACCAGGTCATAGCTTGCAAATTGCCAAAATTAAACTGTACTTTATGTTTTTTGAGTCATCCTAACATACATAATTATATGAAGTAGTGTCAACAACCAAATATTCCAATTTTAAAAAATGT
>NW_007733193.1:112437-113327 GCF_000696425.1 Galeopterus variegatus | reverse complement strand
AATCCACAGCAAATGTTATCTGATGAAATATCTGAAATCATATTTTTTATAGTATCTGTCCCTGGTTTTAAATTAAGTTCCTACTCTTCTTGATTCCACTGGATTAATATGCAGTTGTTTTTTTTGTTTTGTTTTGTTTTTTAATTTGCACAGTTATGCATCAGTCTACACATCCTATGACCGTAAGAATTTTTATTGGCTTGAATTGACTATAAAATTACTTTTTATTATTCATATTGATATGTTTATAGCCTATTAATGATAAACAAATTTCCATAATCCATTTAAAATTAAATACTTCAAGATGACTTTATTGAAAGATTATAAATACAATCAAATATGAGGATACAAGATAAATAATATGATAGAAATAAAGTAATTAAATATGTACGCTTATCTAAAATTAGTTTTTATAATTTCAATGCAGCAAATTTAGAAACACATTTCTATATTTTCTCACCTTAAGGAAATCACTTCTATATATATTAGATATAATTGATTGGAAGTTTGGTATAATGCACAGTAATAAGTATAACTTGGAGAAAAGTCTTTGGAGAAAATGTATTAGCTTTCCATAATAACTCATTTACAATTCACATATAAATTCCATTTAGAAATGTATTCACTAGAATATTTAGTGAATACCATCAAAAATATCATGTTTATTAGAGTTTAAAGTATTTTTTTACTGACAGCAAATGAGTTGACCAGTATTCCCTGGTGAAAGTGTACAATACACTGCCTGCAGAGCTGTATCCATTGAAATCCCTGTAGTCATTAAATGCTATGAAAGCTTTAAATGACTCATCTGTCAAACATTTAGTGTCCGTGCTGTTTTCCCATTTCTCTAGTTAGAAATAATCAACTTGTTTCTGATCTCAAATTGTCAC
>NW_007733193.1:109449-111265 GCF_000696425.1 Galeopterus variegatus | reverse complement strand
CAATGGATGCCACTCATTATACATGGGACTTCCAAGTTTGTTCACATTATGTATAATAAAGGGTTCCCAAGATCAATCAAAGGAGCAAGCCCTAATACAGCAGTTTTCTAACCTCTGGTTACAGCATTTGCTAAGGTTTTGTTGTACAAAGAAAATAATATGGTGAAGCCCAGATTCACAAATAGAGAAACAGATCCTTGATGAGAGAGCTAGATTACTATGCTACAAAAGGGCATGCACCTAATAGGAGGAAATTTTGGACATTTTTCTTCTCTCTTACAATAAAAATTTCAAGATAATACAATATAAGAGAAAATAAGGGAAAACATTTTTTAGGGAAAATGTATTCTGAATTGCAGTATAGCATATTATATAGAATTGTTATTCTTTGTTGTTTTTTTTTTTTTCCTTTTTTTGTCTTTTTTCGTGACCGGCAACGGATCGCAACCCTCAGTGTCGCGCCCACACCGGACCGGGACCGGCAACGGGATCACAGCCCTCGGTTTCGCCCCCGCACCTCCCTCAGCCAGTGAGCGGCCGGTCTGTACATGGGATCCGAACCCTCGGCAGGAGCGCCGCCGCGCTCCCAAGCGGCGCACTGTGGCAGTGCGCCATCGGGCCGGCCCTAGAATTGTTATTCTTTTAGGCTACTCAACGTCTGAACTTCTTTCAGAATTTGAAGAATATGATGCCTTATCTGCATTTATGTCACCCTAAAAAAGCTTAAAGTACGAAGTCATTGGCTTATTTCCTGAGCTTCCCTTGCAGCTAGAGTGTGGACACATGAGCTTACTCCACCAAACAGAAATACCTGCCTTCTGAATTTGAATCTAGGGATGCAAAGCAAAAGATACAACGAAAAAAATTAAAGTAGTAATAAGTGCAGCAGCAACAGCCAGCTTCAGAGAGTGACAGGAATGAGAGTTGCAGTGTTAGTTCTCTATGTACAGTGTCACCAACCAGCATGGTTGAACCACTGTCTTCACAGAACTAGCAATGTGGGAGAATTTGGAAGGGATATTCCAGACTCAGTAGACTCTGTGTCAGGTTTTCTGCCACTTGTAAAATGTTTATAATCTATCCAATATCCTTCACTTAATACATTTCTCTTCTGCTTAAATTAGTCACTCTTGGCGGCTTGCAACTAAAATGCTAAACAATGCATATGATGAGATACTTGTGCAAAATTAAGCATTAATTGGATAAAAGTCTTTATCCATTTTTTAAAAAAATAGCACTTAGTTTTCTATTGAAAATTATTCAGACAAACATTTATTTGAAAATAGGAAGACAGTAAAATATAAATCATTTCTGTATATTTCACCAGCTACACATCTATAATGATGTCAGGTATCTAAAGCTGCTAGTGTGGAAAACAAAACATTATGAACAATTCCCATATTAGATGCTCCATTTAAAGATAATTAATTATTGATTATATTAATTTAGTTGATATAAGCAAATAGAGAGTATATCTTAACAAAAATATCTTTATTTCACAAGTTAGGAAACTAAAACTCAGACTCTTTAATGAAACTCATCTCTGCATTCCAATAGTTTCATGTCTGTGTTTTCTCATTATTCAGATTTCAATGCAAATATTACTTTGGCAGAAATGTCTTCAGTGACATTCATATGTAAAATATAAAGTAGAAACTTTTTTGTCCAAATTAGTTCTATTCTGTCATCCTATTCCATTATTTATACAGTGCTCTATAAGGCAATATTACATAACCATTAAGATGTTGGCCATAAGAAACAAATTGAAGAACAAACAGTCCAATTAAAAGGATCAGAAGAGACACTTTAGCAAAGA
>NW_007733193.1:97288-109144 GCF_000696425.1 Galeopterus variegatus | reverse complement strand
TTTATTTCACAAGTTAGGAAACTAAAACTCAGACTCTTTAATGAAACTCATCTCTGCATTCCAATAGTTTCATGTCTGTGTTTTCTCATTATTCAGATTTCAATGCAAATATTACTTCAGCAGAAATGTCTTCAGTGACATTCATATGTAAAATATAAAGTAGACACTTTTTTGTCTAAATTACTTCTATTCTGTCATCCTATTCCATTATTTATACAGTGCTCTATAAGGCAATATTACATAACCATTAAGATGTTGGCCATAACAAACAAATTGAAGAACAAACAGTCCAATTAAAAGGATCAGAAGAGACACTTTAGCAAAGAGGATATACAAAATGGCAAATAAGCGTATAAAAAGATGCTCAACATCACATCACACATTAGGAAATTTCAAAGTAAATGGATGAGATACCACTACATACCTCTTAGAATGGCAAATCACCCCCACCCTACAAAGAATCACAACACCAAATGCTCCAACGATGTAGAACAATAGGAACCCTCATTTATTGCTAGGAAGAGTGCAAAATGATCCAGCCACTATGGAATACAGTTTTGGGTTTTTTTTGTCCTTTGTGAGACCAGCTGCACCGCGCTCAGCCAGTGAGTGCACCGGCCATCCCTATATAGGATCCTAACCCATGGCGAGAGTGCTGCTGTGCTCCCAGCGCTGCACTCTCCTGAGTGTGCCACGGGCTCAGCCCTGGAATACAGCTTAGAAGTTTCTTACATAATTAAACATAGTCTTACTATATAATCCAGCAATTATGCTCCTTGGTGTTTGTTCAAATGAGTTGTAAAAACCTACACACAAATGTTTATAGCAGCCTATCCATAATTTACAAAAACTGGAAGCAACCAAGATGTTCTTCAAGAGGTAAATGAATTCTACTATATATATATATAGTTACCCTGTACAGCATTATGTTGTACATGGTAAATACACACAATTTTATCTGTCAATTAAAAAGGGAAAATAAAAACAGGTAATGGAGAAACAAACTGTGGTACATACATACAATGGGTTATTATTCAGTGATAAAAAAGAAACGAGCTGTCAAGTCGTGAAAAAACACGGAGGAATCTTAAATTTAGCATTAATATTGTTTGATAGAAGAAGTCAGTCTATCAAGGCTACATGCTGTATGATCTCATTTAAATGACATTCTGGAAAGGCAAAACTATAGATAGTAAAAAGATTAGTGTTTTCCAGAGAGAATGGGGGAAGGATGAATAGGTGGTGTACAGGGAATATTTAGGGCAGTGAAATTATTCTGTGCTATTGTAGTAGTAGTTACATGACATTATACTCATATATTTGTCAATACCCACAAAATTGTACAATGCAAACAGTAAACCCTAACGTAAACTATGGGCTTTAATTAATAATATATATTTAATAATAACGTATCAATGTTGTTCCATTTGTAACAAATGTACCACACTAACCCGAGCTATTAATAATAGGAGGAACTGTGAGTGCATAAGAGAGACAGTATATGGGGATTCTCTGAACTATGTGATCAATTTTCTAAACAAATAAAGTTTATTAATTTAAAAAAAAATTGCCTGACTTGAACCCCACTAAGTATTTAACGTGCATATAAGAGAAATAGGAATGATACTATTTCCTACCTGACAGTGTGATTGTGAAAATCAAATGGAACAATACAATGCATGTAGTCAATATAGAAAAATGTCTGATACATAATAAGTTCCTGATAAAACTTAGCTACCACTACAGCACTCCCACTGAAAATTCCTTCCCTCATTTTAGTCACTATTTTCTGATTGCTCCCTGGATAAAATAAAAATCACTTGATACAGGAATATTTTCTGTTTTGTTCACAGTTGAAACAACAGAATTTTTAAGAATGACTGACATATAGTAGAAATCAATAATTATTTGTTGAATGAATAAAAGTCAAATGTAGTGTTACTATTACTAGTTTAATAATGAATTAAGTAGCTGCCACTTTGCTCAGGAAATTAATCTTGAGAGTAATTTCTCCTTTTGAATCAAATATAAATTTGAGGTCTTAAAATATTTAACATTTAAATATTACTCTTCATTTAATACCATAAATTCTTTTTCCCTAAATTACATTTTAAAAGTGCAAATTTCCCCCTCCTTCCCAACCAAGTATGAAGCGTTCGCCTAATCTATTATTCTGTTGCTGTGGTCTTATAAACTGTTTTGTGATTAATTAAACAGGGAGTTCTGCTCTCATCTTTCTTAGGAATGGTTGTCAAGAAAAGCCATCAACTTTTATTAGCCATGTTGCATATGAAGAATTATTAAAATGCTTTAAGTCCTTTAATGTATGAGGACTTTCTGTTCTGAATACTGTTTTGTAGCATGGCATATGGATACTGACACATGGACTCCACTACTTGCTGGCTATGAAATCTCCAGCTGCTGCTCAGAATCCTTATCCATAGTGATGAGATAATAATAGTATCAAATAAATACGATGAAAGTGAAGAGTATGTTAGCTAATGCACACACATGCACGCACACACATTCTTCACATTACATAGAACAGAACCTTGGACATAGTAAACATTCAGTGAATAAGAAAAGCTATTTAAAAAGCACTTAGTTGGGATTTTTTTTTTAAGAAATATATCATGTGGTAACAATCTTCTTATTCTAATTCCTCTATGTTTGAGAAGAAAGCACATTTGTTTATTTTTTTGTGTATTTGAGAAGGAAACACATTTGTTTATTTCTTCTTTGTTTGAGAAGAAAACACATTTGAAGGTGCCAAGTAATTATAATAACTACATAAACTGGCTATTAATGGAGCCTTTATTTTCCTTCACAAGTCTTTCTGTGCAAGTTCCTTGCTCAGGTCTCCGGCCTTCAATTGTTAACTTATCTCCAGCTAGCAATCTCAGATACTCTTTCTATTGATCACAATTTTTACCATGCAAGAACAAGCATAGATGAGTGACAATTTATCCCAACTTCCAATGGAACCAACATGCGTGCTCATGATTCTGGTAGGGAGCAAAGCCCAGGTAAGACAGTACAGTACTGTTTATAACAGAGTAAAATTACACCTGATGGATCACCTTAGAGAAAAGAATCAAAGGAGAGTTTTCTGACAACATTCAGACTCAAAGACATCATGTTCTAGAAAAGTTGTCTGATACTAATGGATGGATTTACACCCAAGAAATTTGTACATAAGAATTGCATGTCAGAAAATGTTAGTGCTGCACATATTTGTGAAATTAGTAAGAAAAATTAAGGTTCATATAAACATTTGTTGACCTGTATAGAGAAAGAAAATATATATGGATTAGTCTTTGAGTAACTGAAGACAGAAACTGAGAATGCTGCAGATTTATCCTAATGGTTTCAAACTGAAGTATTGCCTGTTTAGCCTTAAAGTACCCAATATTGAAACAAAGTACAAACTAAAAACAGAGAAAAATAATCAGAATGACTGAATCAGAATGAACAGAACATCATCTGGACTAAGAAAAAGGATATATACTAATAATGAAGTATTAAACTAACAACTGGGTGGATAATAACTTAATCTCAATGTCACACTATGTATGTGATACATTGTATATGATCCTGTGTGTGTGTGTGTGTGCGTGTGTGTGTGTGTGTAATCACCCTGAGATCACTTAAATTTTTCTCTTGTCTTCACCCAGAAATACCATCAACATATCTAAGAAAACAACCCTGAAAAATGATGGACCTAAACAATATTAGAAGTAGTAATTTACAGTTGTGTGTGTGTGTGTGTGTATAATCACCCTGAGATCACTTAAATTTTTCTCTTGTCTTCACCCAGAAATACCATCAACATTTCTAAGAAAACAACCCTGAAAAATGATGGACCTAAACAATATTAGAAGTAGTAATTTACAGTTCCAGTTTCTAGCCAAACTTGTCTCTTATTTTTGTTTAGATAGCCACATTTCCAAGAGGTGCTTCCCAACTTATGAATATTTGAATTTTGAAAAATGATCAACATATAAAACCCTATATGAGATAAAAGTAAACGACTAAAACTGAAAGACAATTTTCTGTTCTAACTTGTTTTTCTCATTGGGACAAATGAAATTATCATGAGAAATAAAAATTTCTGATGTTCCCATCAGAAATATATTGAAAAAAAATCTCTGTAGTATCTTTCTCTTGTTTCTTTAAGCATTTTTCCTTAATGTGTCTTGTCACTAAGGGTATCGAGAATGCAATTACTACCTTAAAAATAACCAAGCAAATGAAGCTATTATAAGTTATAACTTCAAGAGAAACATGTGTACGTGTCCAAGAATGTTCCGTGGGATTGTGAGCATAACTGACTCCATCTCAGGCCTTTACTGCTTGTTATGTCTTTCTGAGAGTTTTGCCCATGAAGTTATACAGTAACTAGTGGAAGAGTAGTTAGAACAAGAGTCACAACCTGCTGACTATAAAGAGGAAATAATTAAGTGCCAGTGTGGTGATAAGCTGGCCTGGCCACCTGCATCAACATTTGGAGCTAGAGAGAAGCTTGGCACATGCCTTTGGGTTGCCATCCACTGAATCCATTACTCTGTAAGTAAATTACCCTGCAATAAAATACTTTGCTTTTTCTCATGGAATGGCCTATTTTGTTGTTTGGCTTCAAGATAACTTTCCAGTTTTAGGTGGACAATCTGCCCTTGTTCCAACTTCAGATATCATATCATCCACCTACTTTCTCCTCCATCTCCTGCAAGAAATATATAATTTCTGACCCCTTTCAGGTAGAAGTGAAAACACTGAGTCTTAGCACTGAAGAAACTGAGGTATAAAAGTGGTTGCCATTGGATGACTCCATGCTGAAGTTGTGAGATTGCAAAAGAAATTCCAGAGTTAAGATGGGAGTTGTTAAAAAAAAAAAAAAAAAAAAACTTATTTTTGTCTGTATTTGGAAGCAGCATACCTTCTCAAGTTTTCAAATGATCTTTTTTACCTCTATTATAATAGTGGGGTCTGGGCCAGTATTTAACTTGTTTGGGGTCAGAGTTACACTGTTAAATATCCCAGTTAGTGATTTTCTTTTTTCTTTCTGTTTTTTTCTGATAATAAAAGAGACATTTTGTTCTTGGCCTGTTTCTTAGACTTATATTTACTATAGAAATAAAGTTTAGGGAGGGATCAGAGCAAGATGACAGACTAGTGGTGCCCAGGGCATGCTCTTTCCACAGAAAAGGACCAGAATAACTAAAAGAAAGCTAAATATTGGCAGAAGTATCAGTGAGAGACTGTGGGGTACATCAGAAGACTGGTGGGATGACTGTGGAGCACAAAAAGCCAGGTTGTTAGCAGAGAGGGGAGAGAGAAGAACATAACCTCAGCTGCAAAAAGTCTCTGACACCAGGATCGGTGCAGGAAGGACTTTCCCTTGCTGCAAAAAGTTAGGCAGAGGATCCACACCAGCCATATTGTCACCACAAAGGCCCACAGATCCTTTGGGAGAACAAGTCCAAAGCCAACTATGGGGAGCACCCTAGAAAAAACACTGCATCACTCTAGATCACTAGCACAAACAGTGTGCTTCCCCCCAGCCACCCTTGGGACCCAGGCCAATGCAGGATAGCATCATCTTGAAAACAGTGTCATTACAGGAGCATGCCCTGCCCTGATGCCAATGGGCCAGGGTGCTTCCCCAGCCTTAAAGCTCTGTCCTCCATGCAGTGCATTTAAAGGAGAGCCATAGTACTCTGATCCTGGCAGGTTGAAGCCCAGGGCTCACAGTGGCTATGATTCTAGTTCTGCAGTCTGGGAAGTCAGCCTTAGTCCTGATTAACTGATGCACCCCCTGTCTTAGGCCAGAGATCAGACAGGCCCTCCTCAGGCAGAACACACCCCAATCTTTCCCTTAATGCCGGCTTTGCCAGCTGACTGAGCTGTGTGTGCCTGAGCCTCCAGCACAGAAAGAAGGCTCATGGGTCTCTCCAATGATACACAAAATGCATACACCCCTCCCCAAGAAACTGCCAGTCTAACCTAGTGGCCTTGCTAACAGGCCCAAAAGCTGCTACACCAGCCCCTTCACTGCACATTGCTTACCAGCCCTTACCACTGCCTAGAAGTAGTAGTTGGGTCATTTCATGCAGGCCTGCCTAGCAGCCCCACACATTGCACAAGAAGCAATTTCATCCCCACCTAGTGGCCTCACTCACTTCCCGAGAAGTGGCTCAGCAACTCTGTCCTTGCCAGTCTAGATCCTGAAACATATAGGACAGCGTGACCTTGTGGACACCAACAAAACCACTTCCCAGATGCAGAGCACTGCCACTACCACTGCTTTTTGCTCCATACAGCAGTCCATCTCACTCCCCCTCAACACCCAGCCCAGGTAATATCAGCTCTACCTTGCCCAGATTCAGGTGTTCCTGCATGTTACCAGGCTAAAGGAAAGAAGAAAGAGGAAGAAGCAAGGAACCAGAGAAGTCTCTGCTTGCAGGAAAGAGAAAAGAGAAATCCCACCCAGGGACATCTATTCAAGCTGAGGAGCTTTAGTAAGCACCAGTACACCTACTAGGGTCGTGGAACACTGGACATGGTGCCATCAAGTCCTTCCAGGGTCACCCACTTCAGAAAAGGAAAGACAGGGCACAAAAGACAATAAAAGGGAGAGAAAGGAACAAAAGATATTTAAAATAATCAAAAGAAAATCAGTAAAATGCCAGAAATAAAACAAGGCCTTTCAATGACAACCCTAAAGGTAAATGGATGAATTCCCCTCTCAAAAGACATAGACTAGCTAATTGGATGAAAAAACTAGACCCAAATATATGCTGCCTACAAGAAACTCACCTTATCTGTAAAGACTCATAGAGACAAATAGTGAAGGGTTGGAAAAAAAAAAATACCACGCAAATGGAAACCAAAAACAAGCAGGACAAGCTAGTCTCATATCAGATAAAATAGTACTTAAACCAAAAACCACAAAAAGAGACAGTATATAATGATAAAGGAATCTGTCCACTGAGAAGACATAACAGTTATAAATATATACACATGCAACACTGGAGCACCAAGATATATAAAGCAAACATTATTAGATCTAAAGAGAGAGATAAATCCCCAGTCTAATAATAATGGGAGACCTCAACCCCTTTTTAGTCCATTTCTGTTGCTTAGGATGAAATACACAGAACTGGGTATTTTGTAAAGAAAACAAAATTTATCACTTACAGTTTCTGAGGCTGGGAAGTCCAAATCCCATGGTGGTGGCAACAGTGACCCAGGAGTCTCACATTGCAAGATAGTGGAGGTACAGAGTGCAGAAAGAGAGAGACTGACTGTCCTCTTCTTTTAAAGCCCTTAGAACCAAGCTTCCGACCACAATTATCAATCTACTGACTACTGCATGGTCTTATAATCCAATCCCCTCTTCAAGGCCCCACCTTTCAATTACCATAATAGGATTTCCCACCTTCTTAACAGTCACAGTGGGGGCTAAGTTTCTAATACATAAAACTTGGGTAACACAATTCAAGCTTCAATGAGATTTGATGGGACATATTTCAATCCACTACAACCCCTCTCTTGACATTGGACAGATCATCTTGTCAACAAATTAACTGACGAATACAGGACTTAAACTATACTTTAGACTTATTGGATTTGGCAGACATCTACAGAACATTCCAAGAAACAAATAAAGAATATACTGTCTTCTCATGAGCACATGGAACATTTTCCAGGTCATAAATCAAGACTTAATTTTATTTTAGTTGAAATCATTTTAAGTCTCTTTTCAGACCACATTGGATTAAAACTAGAAATCCAAAACAAGTGAAACTCTGAAAACTATACAAGTACAAGGAAATTAAACAGCATGCTCCTGAATAATGTATGGGTCCAAGAAGAAATTAAATAGGATATCAAAAGATTTCTTGAAACTAATGAAAATAAAGACACATCATACCAAAGCCTGTGGAATACTGCAAAGCAGTACTAAGAGGGAAGTTTATTGCAATAAATGCATATATAAAAAGAACAGAAAGATTTCAAGTAAACAACCTAATGCTACATCTCAAAGAACTAGAAAAACAAGAACAATCCTATCACAAATTTAGTATATAGAAAGAGATAATTAAGGTCAGAGCAGAACTAAATGAATAGAGACCAAAAAAGATACAAAAGATCAACAAGACAAAAAGTTGTTTTTTAAGAAGATAAACAAACTATACAAACCACTAGCTAGACTAAGAAGAGAGAAAACCCAAATAACAAAAATCAGAATTGAAAAGGAGACATTACAACCAATACCACAGAAATACAAAGAATCATTAGAGATTATTATGAACATCAATACACCAAAATATTTGAAAACTTGGAGGAAATAAATGAATTTTTGGATAATATAAACTACCAACACTGAACTAAGATGAAATAGAAAACCTGAACAGACCAATCAGAAACAATGAAATTGAAGCAATAATCATCAGTCTCCTGACAAAGCAAAGTCCAGGGCCCAATGCCTTCACTGCTGATTTCTACCAAACCTTTTAAAAGGGATTAATACCAATCCTTTTCACAGTATTACAAAAACATTAAGAAAGAGGCCACTCTCCCTAACTCATTCAATAAGGCCGACATAACTGTGATACCAAAATCAGACAAAGGAACAAAAAAAAAAAGAAAGAAAAGTACAGGCCAACGTTTTTGATGAACATAGACACAAAAATACTAAATAAAATATTAGCAAACAGAACACAGCATCACATCAAAAATTATACATTGTGATCAAGTCGGATTCATCTCAGGGATATAAGGATGGTTCAACATACACAAATCAATAAATGTGATATACCATATCAACAAAATCAGGGACAAAAACCATATGATTATTTCAATAGATGCAGAAAAGCATTTGACAAAATTCAACATCCCTTCAAGATAGAGACTCTCAATGAATTAGGTAGAGAAAGAAAGTATCTAAACACACAAAAAAGATATACAACAAACCCACCACCAGAAAAAGAAAATGACAGCAATGCCCACTCTCACCATTCCTATTTGACATAGTATTGGAAGTACTAGCCAGAGCAATTAGTCAAGAGGGAGAAAGAAAGAAAAGGGTAATCCAAATTGGAAAAGAGGAAGTCAAATCGTCCCTGTTTGCAGAAGACATGATTCTATAGGTAGAAAACCTAAAGACTATACCAAAAAACTCTTATAGCTGATAAATGAATTCAGTAGTATTGTAGGATACAATATCAATATTCAAGAATCAGTAGCATTTTAATACTCCAACAATGAACTGGTGGAAAAACAAATCAAGAAAGCAAACCCATTTATAATAGCTACCCAAAGAACAATACAATCTTAACATCATCTGGAACAACAAAAACTTCAGATAGCCAAAGCAATTATGAGTAAAAAAATAAATAAAGCTGGAAGCATTCAAATTATACTACCTGAGTTCAAATTATACTACAAAGCTATAGTAACCAAAACAGTGAGGTACTGGCATAAAAACAGACACATGTACCAACGGAATAGAATAGGAAGCCCAGAAATCAATCCACATATAAACAGCCAGCTGATCTTTGACAAAGTCACCAAGAGCATACACTGGGGAAAGGACAGCCTCATCAATAAATAGTGCTGAGAAAATTGGACATCCATGTGTAGACGAATAAAACTAGATCCATACCTCTGGCCATATAGCAAAATCAACCAAAAATGGATTAAATACATAAATATTAGGCCAGAAACTATAAAATTCCTAAAGGAAAACGTGGGGGAAACTCTTCAGAAAGTAGGACTAGGCAAAGACTTTATGAATAAGACCCCAAAAACATAGGCAACAAAATAAAAAATAAACAAATGGGATTATATCAAACTAAAAACCTTCTGCACAGCAAAGCAAACAATCAACAGAGTAAAAAGATAACCTACAAAGCAGTAGAAAATATTCAAAACTATACACCCAACAAGGGATTAATATCCATAATAAACAAGGAACTCAAACAACTCAACAGTAAAATAAAAATACCTTATTAGAAAATGGACAAATGAGTTGAATAGACATTTCTCAAAGATAGATATACAAATAGACAACAGACACATGAAAAAGTGCTCTACATCACTAAGCATCAGGGAAATGCAAATCAAAACCACACTGAGATATCATCTCACCCTGATGGACTGGCTGTTATCAAAAAGACAGAGATAAACAAGTGCTAACAAGGATACAAAGAAAGGAAAACCATTTTACACTGTTGGTGGGACTATAAATTACTGCAGCCATTACAGAAAACAGTATGTAGTTTTCTGAAACAACTACAGATAGAAATGCCACATGATCCAGCATTCCTACTACTGGATATATACCCAAAAGAATTGAGATCATCATGTCGAAGGGATACCTGCACTCCCATGTTTATTGCAGCTCTACTTACAATAGCCAAGAGTTGGAACCAACTTAAATGTCCATCGACAGATGAGTGGATAAGTGATAAACGTACCCAATGGAAAATGTGGTATAAATACACAGTGTAATACTATTGAGCCATAGAAAAGAATGTAATTCTGCCACTCACAGCAACATGGATGAACTTGGAGAAATTTATGGTAAGTAAAATAAGCCAGTCACAGAAAGAGAAATACCACATGTCCTCATTCATATGTAGGAGCTAAGGAAGGAAGGAAGGAAGGAAGGAAGGAAGGAAGGAAGGAAGGAAGGAAGGAAGGGGAAGGGAAGGAGGGAGGGAGGGAGGGAGGAAAAGAAAGACTGAGAAAGAAAGAAAAAGAAAGAAGAGAAACAATAATCACAATAATATACTGAACTTTCAAAAGTAGAGAACAGAACTATGGTTATTAGAGATGGAAAAGGGGGAGGGAGAGGGAGATAGCAAGAAATTGATTAAGGGTCACAAAAAAATGAGCATGTTTTGTCAAGATGAGTATATTAATTTTCTTTATTGGATCATCGCGTATTATACACAGGTATTGATATACAACTCTGTACCCCACAAATATGTATAATCAATTATATTTCAATAAGAAAGAAAAAAAACTAATAAAAAGGGAGATGATTACAAATAGCTGACTGATGCGTACACATACACACTCATGCAAACATTTTAAATATAAATTTAGAATTTGGGGAGTAAATTTCTTCAGAAGAACTCATATTATCTGATAATATTCATTAGTATCATTTACATTATTTATGAAATCTTTTTATATATTTATCTGTTTGAAAATTTCTCCCCACACAAAAATAGTCTTAAAATATACAAGATTAGGTGATGTTGAGCATTTTTTCATATGACTGTTGGCCATTTGCATATCTTCTTTAGAGAAATGCCTACTTAGCTCTTTTGCCCATTTTTTAATTGGGTTGCTTGTTTTTTTCTTGTAAAGATGTTTGAGTTCTTTATATATTCTGGATATTAGTCCTTTGTCAGATGTGTATTTTGCAAATATTTTCTCCCACTCTGTTGGCTGTCTTTTAGCTCTGTTAATTGTTTCTTTTGCTGTGCAGAAACTTTTCAGTTTGATATAGTCCCATTTGTTTATTTTTCCTTTGGTTGCCCATGCTTTTGGGGTCATATTCATGAAGTCTGTGCCCAGCCCTATTTGCTGAAGGGTTTCTCCTATGTTTTCTTTAATAAGTTTTATTGTTGCGGGGTGTATATTTAAATCCTTGATCCATTTTGAGTTGATTTTAGTACAAGGTGAGAGATATGGGTCTAGTTTCAATCTCCTGCAAATGGATAACCAGTTATCCCAGCACCCTTTGCTGAAGAGGGAGTCCCGACCCCAGTGAATAGACTTGATGCCTTTGTCAAAGATCAAATGGCAGTAAGTGCGTGGGTTAATTTCAGGGTGCTCTAT
>NW_007733193.1:91229-96288 GCF_000696425.1 Galeopterus variegatus | reverse complement strand
AACAACTATACTTTTATGAAGTTGTTACAACAAGCAAATGGAAAGGACATTCTTGCGGGGGAGGGGAGAGAGGGAGGAGGGAGGGAGGTGTAGGTGACGGGCCATAATAATCATATACAGTGTATATTGACAAAATAAAAAAAAAAAAAGAACAATAAAAAAAAATAAAATAAATTATATCACACACACACAAAAAAAAAATATACAAGATTAGGGATTTACCTAGAGCACAAGTGCTCAAAATTGCTTACTGGAAGAATAAGAAGACGGGGCAGCAGTGGACTTCATAAAACTCAAACACTGAGTAACAGATTCATTGGCTTAAAGGCATGGATGGCACTGATCTCGTGGTAATACGTCTGTTGTACAGTGGCCTATTAATTGCTCAATAGACTCCCAACTGATGAAGTTGTTGTAATTTCTAGATTTTATTGGAAAAAAAATTTTGCATCACAATGTCAATGCATACATTTTACAAAAGCCACCAAATGGGGGAAAAAAAAAAAACACAGAAATACAAACACCTAAGAAGTTCACTGTAATTTTCCTCATTACTTTTTCGATAGTCACTGCCAAATCCACCTGCACATCTATATTTCTTTGTGTGTATGTGAGTTGCGCGTGCGTGGGAGAGAGAGAATGTGTGTTTATGGTCTCATGAAGAGTGTTAAAAACTTTTCTCTAATTCTGGGTAACTAATATTTATATATTTTTTCCAATCTGATTAAGAGAGAGGGAGGGAGCCTGAGGCCCTGAATCCCAACATGGTAGGATACCCACCAAGCTAGCAATCATCTTTAATTCTGTTAAGCCCTTGAATACTTTGATTGTTATTTACTGAAGCTGGCATTAACCTAACTAATAAAAAGGTTTTAAAGTTTTATTTGCTTCCATTTCATTTATAGTTCCTGGTGGTTTCCATGTCATGCCACTTGTAAAAGTACTTTTCCCATTTCAGAGTTAGAAATACAATTCTGATTGTAATATTTTAAGCTGCCACATTTTATATTTAAATAGTTTGGTCTTTATTTGTGTTTGTTAAAAAGTAAAATTGATGTGCTATTTTTTCTCCTCTTCTATTTCTTCTTTTTTAAATTTCTAAACAATTAGCCAAGAGTCTAATTTATTAAATAAGAGGTGGATATTTTTCCTCACTGCTTTGAGATGTTTTCTTTATCTTCAGCCAGAACTCCTTATATACATCGCTTTAATTATATTTAATGTCAGTACATTTGGGTACGTTTCTTCCCAATTGTGACATTTCTTCCCAATTATTGTTTAATAATTTTTGACATTCAAAAGTACATGTACTTCTATGTCATATTTGATTGGCCATTATCTTAACATAAATTGTAAATTAGTTTTGTATATAAATACATACATAAATTAATTGTGTGATATTCCAATCCATGTTTGTAATTTTAGATGATTTTCTTGAGTTTTAAATAATAAAATTAAACTATTTACATATATGATACATATGTTTTTAAAATGTTCTTTTATATAATATTATTGTGTTAATTAAAATGTTCAAAGATAGAACAAAATAAAAAATAATGCAAATTTTACTGTAAGCATCGTTGTCTTCATCTTATTTTTTATAAAAATGCTTCTAATATGTTCTGATATACCAGTGTTGAAGCCTGAAGTGAATTCTGGCTTCAGAGTTCCCTTGACAAATAAGTAATAAATTTAAAGAAAACTGAAACTTTGATGAAAATATCATCTGTTTTTTAAAAAGATTGTATAATTTAATCATTTTTATATATTTTTAAAATGTTATTAGGACATTAGTGTATTTGATATCTTTGCCTATTGACAGCTTCCATGAGTTTCCTTGTAATAATACCTTCAAATAAAAATAGTATGATAATTTATTTTGAAAATGTTATTAGGACATTAGTGTATTTGATATCTTTGCCTATTGATAGCTTCCATGAGTTTCCTTGTAATAATACCTTCAAATAAAAATAGTATGATAATTTATTTTGAAAATTCCTTAAAAATGTAACCATATTTTTTAAATTGTCCCTTAGGGGTCTATTACAGTGCAATTGTGTACCAGAAAAAAATAATAAGTGTGAAGTGTTATGTGTGTGTGTGTCCCCCTCCCCCCCAAGTGGAATTGTCTGGAGAGATATGGCCACTATAATACATAAAACTGACTACATACAACTTATAGGAAATAAGATAATGATTATCATTCTCAGATTGTGTTGCATTCTCTGAAAGCTAAAGGTAAATCGATCTAGATGAGAACAGATCAATTTTCCTTTCTGCCAATGCAGAGTGTAGAAACAATAGGCCACCTTACATTGGAGGTCTTTTATGACAGATTTGAGACTGTAACTAATAATTATGACTGATGGTAACAAGTATCAACCAATATCAGATTTTAGTGCATATGTGTGATTTCCTTTGGGCATATATTCAAGATGTTAACTGAAATGAACATATTTACAAGTAAAATACTACTCTGAAGACAATTAAGCACATACACACACGATCCAGTGTATAAAATATGAAAGGAAGAAAACAGCTTGGGGTTTGGAGGGAACTGAATCTCACCAAGAGGTGGGTTAAGTGTGGCATATATCTTCAACCCTGGGTTCACAACCTTAGTATAGACAGCTGTTTGGGCATTTTCGTTTGGGACTCCTGCCCTAACCAAACACATTTGATGTTCATTCATGGTCTTTTGGCTGCAGATACTCACAACCATCTGTTAGGGTGGCATGTTGCCTGTTTACAAGTTGGTGAGCCTGTTCCACTAGGAAATGGGTGCCAAGTAAATGTTCGGTTGGGTAGCTATGTAAGACTTGCACTGCAATTGCTACAACTAGACTATCCTCTGTGACAAGTATTATTTGTGTGGGAAGCCTTCTTTTTTTTTTTTTTTTCTTTTGTTTTATTACCCGTAGAAGTCTATTTTGTGTGTTACCTTATTTCCTTATTTTTTTCTTCTTTATTTAGAAAGCAGTCTATATTTAGCTTAGCACAGCATGGAAACTCTTCCTTCACCAGATGCTATTTATATTTTGTAACATTGTAGACAAACAATAGACTAGTATTATTTTCTAAAAGAACTGTTGCTGGAGCATTGGGTAGTTTTTCCCAGTACTGTTTTGGTTTTATACACTATTCTAATTTTATATTGTGATTCATTTACAGAATGTTGTCCAATATCTTCAAGCTGCATCTATTGTCTAGCTATATTTTAGAACCACATTTAAATAAGCACAATGCTTAGATGTTTTAAATAAAAAGTAAATAAATAAAAGTAAACTGTAGTCTTTATGCTACATTTATGACATAATAGCTATATAGCCAAGAAAAGAAATCTAATAATTTTCTCTTACTTAATATATTTTTCCTTGTGGCCTTTCAGTTAACTTAGGAAATTGCTTTCTATAAGAAATGTAATTCTCAGATGTCTAATAAGTTCTAATAACTATGAAGAAGATATTTCATAAAATGCGGTACTACTAATTTTTATAACCTCTAAATAAAATTCAACAAAGGATGACTATTTAAAAACATCCAATATACCTATTTTATGTACCTGTTATGATATAAATGTACTTCTTGATTTAGAAATCTGTGATAAACATGTAAGGAAAGCAATACCACCACTGGGTGCCGCATACTTCATGAGTCAGAAACATAAAACAAACTAAGCAGGATCTATCAGAGGCAACAGAGGAATGCATAGAACCTATAGTAAAGTTTTAAAATCAGACCATCTGTTAATATGTCCCTTTGATAGAAAATAAGTGAAAGTGACTGTGATCCCCACAGCCCACATAGTCCATCAGTTTCCTACAGGTGCTAAGTATTCCAAGTCCATATTTGCCAGATTTCCAGGTTAATATATTTGTTGTTATCAGCAAGGGATCTTGCTTCAAATCCATACATAATGTCATATTGGGTGAAATGTGTTTTGTAAGGCATGAGCATTCCAAGTCTCTAATCTCAAGACAGTCCCAAGCAATCAGCTTGTTAGATGATTTACCTAAGTGCAACCTAATTCATTTTTACTACTGTCTGATGAGTGGGATGCTTCCCATGCAAATAATTTTGTACAAGTTCCTACAAAGAACAGCAATTTAAAAAAAAAATTATCAAATGTGGCCTAAGAAAAATCTAGCACAGAGCAGTTTCACTTAATGTCTTTTTTACTTTTCCTTAGAATCTCCTCAATTTAATATGTGCTATAATTTTATTACTTAATGACATTTTGTTCTTGACCCTTTGAAAAACTTTTCTACCTATTTCTTGAAGTTAGAGGGAAACCAGAACAAAATTTTTTAGTTCCTTCTAAAAGCGTAAAGAAAAACATCCAGAAGGTATCATCTTACAGTCTAAGTCTCTTAGCAAATGAAAACTTACAAACACTGAATTGGGACAATAGAAAGATTTAATCAATGTGAGCAGATAGAAGTGTCAGGACATTTGTCACAGAAGTTTACATAGGAAAGTGGATATAGGAAATTGGATTGGCTATAATGACTCAGGAAGGAATTATTTTTAAACAAGATTTTCATGCAGAAGGGTCACGTCGAAGCAACCATGAAGAGAGTGAGTTCAGGTACATAAAATCAAAACACGAGTGAGTGTTTGTAGTATTGAAGAAGCCATAGAAATTTAAATGTTTATCTAGACATTCTGTGCAACAATTCCCACCTCATTTTGCTCTTTTTATATTTTTGGCAACATCTTCAAGGACTTCTTACACTTGTCTTACAAATTTGAGGCAAAGAAATTAATTAGGGTCTTTACTTTTATTTCTTTTCACCCTGGTATCATTCATTTACTCATTCTTTTACTCATTTGTTCATTTTATTGATACTGTGTCTGATTTGGGAGATGGGTTGGAGCTGGAGAAAGGATTTATCCAAAGATCAATAAGACAAAAAAGAGGAATTTTTAATATGCAGGAGAAAACAAATCTGTTCATTTGCTATAGCTGCTGTAACAAAGTGCCCCAAACTGGATGGCTTAAAGGACATAAATGCATTGTTTCATAATCTGAAGGTCAGAAGTCAAGATAAAGATGTTA
>NW_007733193.1:89093-91074 GCF_000696425.1 Galeopterus variegatus | reverse complement strand
GAAAACAAATCTGTTCATTTGCTATAGCTGCTGTAACAAAGTGCCCCAAACTGGATGGCTTAAAGGACATAAATGCATTGTTTCATAATCTGAAGGTCAGAAGTCAAGATAAAGATGTTAGCAGAAGTGGTTCCTCTTGAGGGCTGGGAGGGAGAAATCTGTCCACATCTCTCTTCTACCTTTTTCTGGTGGTTTTCTGGCAATATTTGATGCTCCTTGGCATCTGCTTTATTACCCCAATTTTTTTCTTCATCTTCACATGGTATTCTCCCTTTGTGTGTGTGTGTGTGTGTGTGTGTGTGTGTGTGTGTGTGTGTGTGTGTATGTTCACATTTTCCCTTTTTATAAGGGCACCAGTCTTTGGACACCAGTATGATTTCATCTTAACTAATTATATCTGCAGTGGTCCTATTTCCAAATAAGGTCATATTCTGACGTTATGAGGGTTAGGACTTCAACATACAAATTTTGGGAAAACAAAAATCGACACATAATAAAACCCATCATATCACATAATTATAATAACAGTGTACAAATGCTATGGTAGCACAAAAAAGTAAGTGCTAACCAAAAAGGAAAATAGGAAAGGCCACTTGGAGGAGAGATAATTCAGAAAGTATTAAAGCATAAGTGTGCAATCTCCAGGGAACTTTAGAGGGTGATATGAATTCTAGGTAGTATGAAGAATATGTGAAAAAATACAGAAGCATGAAAAGAGTTATGCCTCATGGTGAAACATGACAAATTTAGAGTTTCTAGGGTAAAAGTGGGTGAATATAGAAAAAGAAAAGGAAAACCCATACATTGTGAGCATAAATAAGGAATATATAAGCAGTTACATTTGGAGAACGTAGTTTGGCACCTAATGCAGACTGTAATTGCCAGAGAAACCATGGCCTTCATTTATGCATTCAATTTTTCATTCATTTATTTTATACATATTTCTGTAGACTCTGAAANTGAAGAATATGTGAAAAAATACAGAAGCATGAAAAGAGTTATGCCTCATGGTGAAACATGACAAATTTAGAGTTTCTAGGGTAAAAGTGGGTGAATATAGAAAAAGAAAAGGAAAACCCATACATTGTGAGCATAAATAAGGAATATATAAGCAGTTACATTTGGAGAACGTAGTTTGGCACCTAATGCAGACTGTAATTGCCAGAGAAACCATGGCCTTCATTTATGCATTCAATTTTTCATTCATTTATTTTATACATATTTCTGTAGACTCTGAAAACAATTCTAGTTTCTTGGCTCACATCAGTGAATAAGAAGATAAGATCTCAGTGTAATAGAGATAACAATAAACAAGTAAGCAAGAAAAGATATGAATTGACATAAGATAATAAGTTCTACTGAGATGTGTAAAACAGTGTAAGAGTGATAAAAAGGCTAATGGAGTACAGTGGACATTGCTATTTTATATATTGGATGATTATAAGAGTCTTCATGACAAGATGGAACTTAAAAAGCAATATGAAGAAAGAGAAGGCAATAGTCATGTAGTTGTCAAGCAAAAGAAAAGCCAATGCAAAGGCCCTGAGGGGGAAAGCCTGCTTCATATTTTGGAGGAACAGCAAGAAAAACTTTATGGCTGAAGCAGCTAGATTAGTAGCATTTAAATTCAGAGAGTTGGTGGGGGTGGGAGGGGGAGGATAGGAAGTATGTATGGCCTTAGGGATAGGAAGGATTACTTTTTTTTTTTCTCTGAGTAAGGAAGGAAGCCAGTGGGGGAAAAGGGGATATATTAAGCAGATAATGGATCTTCCCTAATTATATCCATATTTAAATAATATTTTACCAGGGTCATAGTAGTTTTGCTGAGAATGGACTTTATGCTGGACTGTGCTGGAAACCAAGTGACTAAATTGGAGGTGGTGGCAATAATCCTAGTTATGAAGCCTTGATCGGGGATGCTAGCAGGGGTAGTAGAAATAAGTGGCCAAATTCTGGATCTCTCTCTCTTTTTTTTTTTTTT
>NW_007733193.1:80994-88155 GCF_000696425.1 Galeopterus variegatus | reverse complement strand
TATGGCCTTAGGGATAGGAAGGATTACTTTTTTTTTTTCTCTGAGTAAGGAAGGAAGCCAGTGGGGGAAAAGGGGATATATTAAGCAGATAATGGATCTTCCCTAATTATATCCATATTTAAATAATATTTTACCAGGGTCATAGTAGTTTTGCTGAGAATGGACTTTATGCTGGACTGTGCTGGAAACCAAGTGACTAAATTGGAGGTGGTGGCAATAATCCTAGTTATGAAGCCTTGATCGGGGATGCTAGCAGGGGTAGTAGAAATAAGTGGCCAAATTCTGGATCTCTCTCTCTTTTTTTTTTTTTTTAGTAAATGAATACATTTTTTTTCCTTGAAAAGAAATGCATATATGAATACATATTTATTGTATCACATCCTGCTGGAAGAAGGTTGAGGATAGAAATTATAGCAGAATTTTTAATCCACAGTGTCAGTAACAGAAATACACCTCTTTCTCCCCAAACCATCCACTGTTCTCTACCAAGTGAATACAACCACCAATACTATTCTGTGAGGGCCCTTGTCAACTGGCTTAGCATAATCAAGTTTTCAAGGTCTGGCACCCTTTAGTGTCTGCTCAATACTAGAGCTGGGGCCCTCTGGATGATCTTTTCTAAACTGCTTGCAGAATTTCCAATGAATTCCTAGTTTAACAGACTTGATGTCCAAGCTGGACATGACTTCCTTTCTCTGGGGCTCTTTTTTTTTTATTAATAATATTCATGAGATACAAAGTTAATTGTCACCCCTCATACTCATAATGTGAGAGCCAGATTCATACTGGCAGCATACCCATTACTGGAAATTACTTTTGTACCCCCCCCCCGCCCCCATTCTGCTGTGTATCCCTAGGATTTTGCTGAATATATTCTGAGGTAGAGCCAAAAAAGTTTATGGTTGGATTAAATATTTGATGTGGAAAAAATGTCAAAGACATGGGAAAGACTGACTGTGATCAGAGTTTCTGTTTGTGTTTGGTTCTTTAGGAGGGAGGAGTTGGGAAAAATAAAGAGTTCCATTTTGAGAGGTATATATTAGTGAACCTTGATGTGGAAAAAATGTCAAAGACATGGGAAAGACTGACTGTGATCAGAGTTTCTGTTTGTTTGGTTCTTTAGGAGGGAGGAGTTGGGAAAAATAAAGAGTTCCATTTTGAGAGGTATATATTAGTGAAAAACATGAAAGTATCAAATCATCAGCTGGATATGACTTTATAAGGCAAAGTGAAAGGAAGTGGTCATGTTCTGAAAATGCCAGGGTGTTTTAAAAAGGAAGAAGTAGTAAAAGCCAAGAAATGTCAATGAGGAGAAAGATGGAGTTCTATCATCCCTTTTGACCCAGAAGTAGGAAAAGCAAGACACAATGTAGAGGGCTATAGGAGAAAGAATTTTCTCACCAGCTTTTGGTTGCAAGGAAATGTGAAATGATCACTCACAGGTAAGATTGAGGATATAGGAACTTTTGCTAATAATGACTGATGTTTTAGAAGGTAAAGTGAAAAGGTTTAGGGAGTTGGCAAGGGTGGGAGATTAGGAGACATAAAGTCCCAGGGAATCAGAGACTAGGGGATAAGGCATGGGCATGTTTGGATTTGTTTTAGTAGTGGGCTGAATTCAAGTCATGCTAGATTGTGAGGACTGATGGTACATGTTCCAGTTCTATATTCTATGATTTCATGGTGACAGCTTAAAGTCAGCCTTGGTGAGAATACTGACACTATGGAAATCAGCAAAAGCTACAAATTAGAGCATTTTCACCCCTTTCTGATAACTTACATCAGTGATTAGTACTGTGGTTTGTCAAGTTGGTAAGACTATAATGCTTGGGGGAAGAGGGGGAAGGTGTTGTGTGTTTTTAGCAGGAACACCTCAAACTTCCTTCTAATGGAGGTCTGGGAGCCAGCAGATGTGCGGTCCTAAGGGAACCTCCAACTACTTTAGTTCACTTTTGTGAGAGACCATGGAAACTGCAAATATTTATGACCATAGGGTATATCAAGACATAGATGGGTAGGTAGAAAGGCCCTTTAGATCATTAAGGACTTTGTATATAATACTGATGAATTTTTTTAAGGGAACAAGTAACCAATGAAAGATTTTAAAGGAAGAAGTAGAATATCATATTTGTACATCAGAAACTCTTATGAGATACTAGAGGAAGAAGAGGGAAATGGTATAGATCCTTTTAGACTGCAAATAGATAAAATTTATAATGTCAGCAAAATTCATATTCATAGAGATACTTTTTATTTACACATAATGCAGACAATGCTTTAAGTAATGCTTTAAGTAAGGTTTTAGTGTCCAAGTATGTGTGTCTTATTGTCTTGGAGTAATTTGAAAAAGAAAACAGACAGGACTAGCTTTACTCATTGGGAGAACTTATTGACCTCATGGTACCTGCTATTCTTTGTAAATTAATAGAATTCTGAACCAAAGTTTTTCAAAGAGACATATTTTGTCCAAAATTATGTGAACTCCAATATTATCTTCTAATCTCTTCCCAATCTTGACCTCTACTCATCACCAAGGAACAAAATGAAATATTTTTAAAAATGGCAAAAGTACAGGCTTTGGATCTTATCTAACAGCTTCCCTTCTTTTAACATTTCTGGACAGACACCTTAGCTCTAAGGCCTACATTAGTATACATAGAGGAATATTGCGTGGGTTCTTTAGCTAAGAAAGATGAGAAACAATGTACGTTCTCTAAACAAGTATTTGTAGTAATTGAAAGAGGAAAAAGAAAATCCTTGAAGAGTTAAGGGGTCATAAAGAATAGCAAAGGTGCACAATCAAAGGTTTTCTGCCTGCCAGATTTGCCTCAAATTCTTTTTGAATATTAGGTTTATCTTTGAATTATATTAGGGCTCAGTAGCATCAACCATCTGGAAACTCAACACATTTAATATCTTTCGGTCCAAATCTATTTGTAATTCATTTCCAGTTAATGAATCTCTTTTAGTTGTTCTTTTTCTGTTCTTGCCATCTTGAATTGCAGGGTTTTTTCTGACATCTGTCTATCCTGTAGCAAATATTCGCTATTATAATTTTTTCATTTTTTTGTTTGTTTTCTTTTGTGTATGTGTGTGTGTTTACAATTCCAACTATCCTATCTTTTCAAAGTCCCTCTTATAAAAAGTTTCCTTTCTTACCAAAAGCATGGTGATTCAAATAAACAAAAGTAAGAGAAAAACAACAAATTCAGGTCAGAAAAATGAAAAATAAATATATAATAGATATACATGTAAAGAATGCATAATGACTCATAAGAACAATAGGAACACCGAATAGTTGGAAAAAAATGTATCTATGAAGACAATTCCCAGAAGAAAGAATATAAATTTATTTCATGTGTCCTTTCAATATATGCATATTGAGTGCTCACTTTATGACACATTTTGAGCTGGGTTCTAGAGATACAGTAACAAAAAAGAAAAAAATAATCCCTGCTTTCATGAAACTGTTGGACTTGCAATAATGACAACATTAAGCAAATAGTTACTAAATTATTGAAATGCCATCATTAACATAAACTATGACATAAGACATAGGATTTTATATGAATACTGGCCTTAGTTGATATTAAGGTGATGATTTTAAGTAGAAACCTGAAAAATGACCAGGCAGTAGAGAAAATTGAGTTGGTATAGAAGAGGACATATGTGCAATGTTTTGGAAGCAAGAATTAATTCCACTAGTTTTTTAAAAAAAGGGCAATATAACAGGATATTAAGGTAAGATTGCAAGTGTAAGTAGAACACAAATCATGAAGAATTGTGTGTGGAAAAATGTTTTATTGCTTAGAGTTCTTTCCCTCTCTACCTTTGCCATTATTCACGGTAAGTGCAATAAAATTCCGTACCATTAAGCTTGGCTGTATGACTTGATTTAATCAATGGAATATGCAAGGAAGTGAGAGAGAGAGAGCAAGTCCTGATTCAAGGTCTTAAGAGGCTCTTCTTGAACTTCTGATGTCTATTTTGTGGGACAAAGACACTTGGGTCTGATTCTCATGAGTCCATAACTGGTAAGGCCAGCGAGAGCAACCAAACCATAACCAACCTACAGACCCATGAATGCAAAATAAATGATTATTGTGGAAAACCACTGAGATTTTGTGGTTGTTTACTATGCAACAGTACAGTTTCTGGCTATTTGTGCTATACTTTTATTTTTTATAAATCTTATTAACTTAAAAAAAGTCTTGCAGTGATTATTAAATAGTATTAAATTTATAGATTAATTTAGAAAAGTATTACCATCTTTATTGTGTGGAGTATCTCAATACAAGAACACAGTTCATCCTTCTATTTGATTTGGTAGTAATTCTTTCATATTTTTGTTATACATTTAAAAAAATTATATTGCTAGATATTTAATCTTTAATCATGCTTTTGGTATTGTATTTGATATTTATATAACACTCTTTAGTGAAACTTGGTTCAAAAGTAGAAGAAAGTTGATTTATACAGATTTGTGTGTCTATGAATTTATTTCTTTTGGTTTTAATCTTAAATTTTTAGATTTATGAGAAAAGTATGTTTAAATAACTTGGTGAAATATTTATACAGATATGGAACAGTTGCAGGTTCAGATGAATAAACATGAATAATTTTAAACTGCTCTACTAATAAAAGTGCACATTAATTAAACAATGCTATTCAGGAAAGTTTTTGTTTGATTTAGCGATAAATTGATTTGATAAAGATACTGAATACATTTACTGTGTGTACATGTTTAGAAGGGTATACTTTTTTCAAAGTAATTTGTAAGTTTCTATTAAGAGCAAAACATTTTCATATCTATTATTAAATGTATTGGTGTATCAGAAAATTTGCTATATTCAAATTTCCTCATTTCCTTCACCCTTGGCTACCTCCTCATCTGACAGCACAGCACTCTGTTACCTTTAATGTGAAAGCTAGGCCCCCTGCATGGCTTCTATGGTGCCCACCACGATGGAAGCCACAACATAGTTAATGTTCATTTCCTTCTCAACCAGTCCCAGGAGTGTGCTGGTGTGCACCACTTCTGGACTCAAATAGAATAGCATTAGAGAGCATGGGACCTGGATTCCTAGGCTTCTCGCAGAAGGACTAGCTGATACACTTTGGAAGTATGGGGAAGTTAACACATCATGAGGCAAATGGTTGCCAGTAAGAAACAGTAAGAAAGAACTGGCCAAAAAAATCCTCTCCCTTGCTCTTTCTGATGGACTACTCACAGCCCAGTGTTTCCTTATGGCCTGTTCAGAATGTCCTATAATGATCAAGACAATAGCTGTCTTTTCATTTCATGTGAGGTAATATATATCCCCTTAAATTTGCCTACAATTTTTTTTTTTTTTTTTGCATCACTTCCAATTTTCCTCACTTGCTGCCCAGGGATTATACCTTCAATTAAAGTATTAGCATGTAAATTAAGCAGCAGACTTTTTTTTTTTTTTTTTTTTTTTAGAAAACTGAGGCTAAGACCTGTACGAATTCTCAAATCCTTCTCATTAGCATAAAAAGTTTATGCATAAAAGATGTCCATTTAACACAATTGGTAAAACAGTTTTAAAAATTGGAGGCATATTAAATGTTCAACAGCAGTAAATATTTTAACTACTTTTTGTACATATCAGAGAATTGTTTACAGAGTATGATTTCAAAATTTAAATAAATTAAATTTTTCAGTAGTTATAGTTTGGTGGGGGATACACACAAATATTAGATTATTTTCCCGTACGAAAAACTTGTCTCTCTGTTTATATCTTTCTTACTCTTATAATAAACACAAAGTAAATTTTATGTGTGATGTGTTCAGAAGTAATTGTGTAATTGGTAAGAACCCAAACCCAAACATGCATTTGGCTAGTTATGTCACATGAGGAATAACTATGTGGTAAAACATTTTAAAATCATCTTCTAAAAGTTTTGAGTAAAATTCTAAACATTGCATAAAAATGCAAAGTGATACAGTGTTCTAGAGGCATGAAAACAGCTTTGTTCTATAAACTGGAACAAGCCTTCAAGGCTCAGAAACCAGGCATTTTTACTATGATTAAGAATATGAACCAATTCATAAAATGCAACAAAGTATAAAGTCATAAACATTAATCTTCAGAATGAAATCCCAGAGTACACCAAAGTAAGAATAAATATGTAACAGTATAAAGTACAAAATTTAAAAAAATATGAGGCTTAATGGTATTCTATAAAGCTACTTATATATTATTCTATAGTATTTTTTCATTGAAATACTAGTACCCTTCCATTTTAATGTTGAAAAATAAATGTAATATATTCCTTGTAACATAAATTTCAAAACTCATTAAGTACAAAAACATAATTCTCTTCAACGTGAATGTTGTCATGCCAATACTTAGCACCATGGTCTCCTACAGTAAAGGCTTCTGATACATTCTTTTTTGTATTTTTCCCATGTATATTATTCCAGATATTCTACTGACTATGTGACATGAATTAGAAAGGAAATGTTGGCAAGATGATTACTTTTAACTCTAAAATATGAAGATTAGGTGCAATTAGCTCTTCTTAGTCACACCAAACTCTTTTTGATTTGACTGCACCCCATATTTTTACTGCCATATTTCTCAGTAGATGATAAATTGTCATTATTGGTATATTTAAGTGTTTCTGATGTGATAATGTGTGATAAAATATCCTCGCACTGTGTGCTTTACTGAACACCCTTTTGTTTTGAAATGGCAGCTGTTACTTTCAAGATTTGCTGCCTTTTGTACTGCTGAGGATTTTTATTGCATGGCTTTTCAATAAGCAGATCCATTTTTTTTTTTAAATCTTAACTTGCACAATTACCTCTTATAATATAGATTGCTATTCAAAGCACTGATGGCCACACCTAAAACTACAGCGGTCAGTCAATCATGAAATATAAGATTTGAAAGTTACCAAATACTACCTTTTCCCCTGTGACTCTCTCCTCTCTCTCTTTCTCTCATAGGCATGGTTACTGAAATTCCTCAATTACTTCTTTGAATTAAAGTACTTGTTTGAGAACAAATATTGAGAAAAAATAATACATCTACTGTCTTTTCAAGAACTCTACTTCACTTCTATGGCTGGAACTAAAGCAGAAGTCAAGGGATTTGAGTTTTCTCTTCTGTGAAGAGTGCTAATATTGCTGTG
>NW_007733193.1:79888-80621 GCF_000696425.1 Galeopterus variegatus | reverse complement strand
TTTTTTTTTTTTAAAGTGGAGAAGTAAGTGATAGAAATGTGTCATCTTAATTGTATTTATTTGTCTTATATCACAGGTTTTGACAATGTGAACCTAATAGGCCTATGCATCAAAATTTTATATGTGATTAATTATTATTACCACTTCACTTTATAAAGGCCTTGATATTTTCAAAATGCATTCACAGCCATATCCCACTGAATTATGATGGTCATCAATAATTAATAAATTGCTATGGATTGCCTTGTGATCTACTACATCTGAATTTAAGTAATAAAATGCCTCTAAGTTGAGTTAACTTAGTTTCTTGCTTACTCTCTTGTTTGCTACCTTACACTAAACATTTCTCAAGAGAAGAAACTACATTTTATTTATGCTTGTATTAGAGCCAGTGCCTTATTTTGTGTAAATAACCAGTAGATGTTTACCAGAGAAATGAATGAATTCATCACTTGAAAGACTAGAAGGGAATGGGCCAACAATGAGATAATATGAAGTGGAAGAAATTAAATGTCTCGATCGTGAGAGATTGCCTATGGGAGTAAAAGAATCAAATAATGATAAGGAGGAAAATTAAGAAACATAAAGTATTGCATATTTCAGATTTTTTTTAACAGGTTCCCTTTTTCAAAAGGGAAGCCTAGTCAGTGGTGTACTTGCTCGTGTTCCCAAGGCAAATAAATAAATAAATAAATAAATATAAATAAATAAATAAAATATTAATTTTAGCTAG
>NW_007733193.1:74387-79438 GCF_000696425.1 Galeopterus variegatus | reverse complement strand
GGCAAATAAATAAATAAATAAATAAATATAAATAAATAAATAAAATATTAATTTTAGCTAGAAATTATATTTTAGATAGACCATTGTTCGACCAAAAAGTTTTAAAAAGCATTGACTCTGAAGTTTCTTCTATTTCTAACATTCAAGTTAAAGTTGATTTTTTTATGCTTTCATAGGACACGTGTGCCTTTTAAATTAATTGCCGTAGAATAGAGCTATACATGTTTTGAAAAGATAATAAAGGCATTGATTTACATAGGCTAGATTAGTATTCCGGACATGCAATATTAATCTCTATTTGTAAAGAAACTGCCTCTTCCTATTTCCATTCAAAAACCTCAATTATTATTTTGCCTCTGTCTCTGAGAGATAGAAAACCAAAACCTTTTCCTCTTGACTTCACTACATCAGACAGTGACTCCTAGTGAGGTTAGGTTACTTACTAGGGGTCATTAAAATAAATCAAAATTAGAGCATAAATTCCTGGTCACTTGTCTTTTATTTTCTGTTTCAGCCTGAACTCTCACCCATGTGCAAAGAGCAGGTGTTCTACAAAACCTATCTGTTTGTCAAATTTACTTTTTAGCAGCAGGCTCCATGAAATAAATTCATTGCAGCATCCTTAAGGAAACTGAAAGCCTATACTAGGAAGAAAAACTCAGCACCTAAAAAGAAAATCAACTAAGTTAGACATTTTCAACAAAAGACCAATTTATTTACGTTGCATTTGTATATGAGTATCCTGGTTCCCTTACAATTGGTCATAAACTATGAGACTATTTGATCAGCATATACTGAAAGAAGTTTATCTCCTTAGTTATAATTTTTTTGTTCAAAATATTTTAACATTTACATGTACATATTTGTGGCATACAGTGTATTGTTTCAATACATGCATTCACTGCACAATGATCCACTTAAGGTAGAACAGCACAGTTTTGTACCCATTAGTCCACCAGTTTTTTTCCTCTCCCCACTACCCCTGGCCTCTGGTACCTAGTTACAATTTAATGTAGGATTAGATAGGCATCACGTCCTTTCAGATTAGAAATATCTATATTTATTTAATGAGTATATTCTGTGTTAGATGGTATATGGATTGATATTCAGAATAGGCTAACTTGAGTGTATTATACACATTTATGTTCCTTCAAGTAATAAAGTAAGTTTATTCTTTTTCACTTTCTTGGTCTTTGCTTATCTTCCTTTTGCACTTTAAAATTAGTATCAGAAATATTACATAACAGAACACAAATCTAGAAATAAAAGGCAAATGCCTAACAACAACAGGGTCTCCCTTCGTTAGATTGTAAACTGAATTCTATAAGGGTCAGTTATTATCTTAATTTTCAGCTTTCAGAAATGTATTTGAATGCATCAAATGGAATATGATGACATCTGGTGTGCAGGAAGAGGCTCACCAATTCGTTGTACTTGTGGGATTGCCAGCTTTGGGCAATAATGTAAAGGTGATTAGAAGGAATAAACTTGTGTCAGCGAAGGTGGAAACACTGATTCTTTTTGTCCATGCTTTTCTCAGAATGTGCCACTTCATGGAGGATTTGCAATAATGTAAAGGTGATTAGAAGGAATAAACTTGTGTCAGCGATTGTGGAAACACTGATTCTTTTTGTCCATGCTTTTCTCAGAATGTGCCACTTCATGGAGGATTTATTTTTTAAAGTGATTCTGCTGATTACTATGACTACATCACTGATAATAATAAAGGGATTAAAGCAAGTTTTACCAGTCCAAAATATTCAATTGTTGTAGCTGAGTTTCTGATTAACCTCAAATGAGTCACCACCAATGACGAATCAATGGGCAATTATGTTTTTCTTGTATTACTCAAATTATCAAGTGCTTTTGAAATAAGTGACCACCCCTCTTTCATTGAACATGACGTTTTCAAGTGCTCTGAGTTGTCACAGTATCCCAGCTTCTTCTTAGTTTCTATTTCATTTGGTTCTTTACTGATCCTTAGTCCACTATCAAATGTGTAAATATTGGAGTGCCCTTTGTTCCTTAATGATTTTCTGATGACCAAGTTTGGACTTGTTCCTGAGTTCCAGAGTAGCACAGCCGATAGTCAATTTACTCTATTGAGATGTCTACCAAGCATCTCAAGATTTCAGTTATTGATTCTTTCCTTCTACCCACACATAATTTACTCTCAGTTTGGCTTTATCTAATTATTCAGGTCAAGAATCTAGGAATAACTCTGCTTCATTTATATTCCTTATCAATTATGTAAGTTCTGTTGGGCCTTTGTCCAAAATACATCCTGAATCAGATCCCTTACTCTCTTCAGTGCTACAATCCAGTCCGAGCAACAATTAACTCTCACCAGAATTGCTTGCCACACATGATTCAACTTTACAGGAATATATAAATCTTATATTTCACTACTCAAATATAAAAAAATCAAATGATTCCATTATAATATGAATAAAATTGAAATCATCGTGTCAATAGAAGGTCCTTTATTAACTTCTCCTCTACCCTCTCTAAGTTATGGCTCAGCTAGTCTTTTTCTATCTCTGAAAATGACCAAGCACATTTTTGTGTTATAGCCTTTGTAGTTTGTCTGTTTCTTTGAAAGCTTCTACACTTCTCCCCAGTTCTTTTGCACAGATGCTTTCTTCTTATTATTCTAGTCTCAACTCAAATATCAAGAAATCCTTCCCTGACAATCCAGCTAAAGCAAATTTCAGACATTCTGGATCATATAATTCTGTTTTACACAATTCAGATCACTTACCATTAATTTTTTTAAGACTTTATTTTTCAGAGCAGTTTTAGTTTCATAGCAAAAATGAGTAGAAACTTTCTCGTATATGCATATCTTCCCCCATTATCAACATCTCCCTCCAGAGTGGTACATTTATTACAATTGACAAACCTACATGGACATGTCACAATAACCCACCATCCATAGTTTACATTAGGGTTCACTCTTGGTGTTGTATATTCTATAAGTTTAGAAAAATGTATAATGACATGTCTCTGTCATAATAGTATTAGAAAAGTGTATTTTTACTGCCCTACAACATCATTTTTTGTCTTTATGCTCTTGCGTTTTTCTCTTATTACTGTAGAATGCTTCATCACTGGGTCAAGCATTCAGATCCCTGTACCGAACAGACACCAAAAAAAAAAAAAAAAAACACAGAATGCTACGTTGCTGTCCTAGAAGAGTACATATAAATATATGTTGACTGAATAAATAGAAAACAAGGTACTATGAGTACATTCTAAAAATTATATTCAAAGACTGCTCCAACAGTTATCAACTGATCTAGTATACTTTAATCCTGCATTGCTTCCTTCGCTGGATTAAGCAAAATATTTCTAATCATCTGCTCCATAAGTTGCTGCTCTCAGGCTCACAGTTGGCTAATAAAAAGAAACAGGTGGAGGAGACCTTTTCAGCAGTCCTGAGGCAGATCTGCTCCCATTATATTAACCTCAGGAGGTTTAAGTAGGCCCAAGATCATCTCTGAATAGGTTAGATCCAAGAAATTACTGCTCCAAGGTATCATGTTCCAAAAGCATATCTGCAGCCACTCAGTATCCCACTATAAGAGTATAATTTATATATGGATTGATTATTTTGATTAAAAACACTTTGACATCTAGGCCCAAAACCATTTCTGGCATAGACAAGAAGAATGGTAAGTTGACAATTGTGGTTTATTCTAAACTTCATACAACCTTTGGAGAAGAAAGATTATCAGTTTTTTTATTTGGGGGCCAGTATTCAATTTGCTTGCTAAACATTGCTTAATAAAATATTACATCATGACTTTGATGAATGTTAAAGATTCAAGATATAAAAAAACAGAGTTCAGGTGGTAAAAAACCTGGGTCCCATCACTTCAGTAATTTTGGGCAAATAATTTTACTTAGGCCTCTATACTCAAAATGTCACCATATGTTTGAAATCATTTCTGCTTCTCCATCTCAGTTAACAGTTTACCTCCTGAATAAACCCATTTCCACCTTTGAACAGCTGTAACCCGTAGCATGCTCTCTGGATAATTATAATATGAGGAATTTGAACTAGAAACTGCCTAGATTTTCTTCTGGTACAAACTTCTATAAGGAATCTCCTTTAGTGTTTTCTTCCTTATTTTATAAAACTCACAATTTTCATCAATGTGAGAGGGATTACTGACTGCAAAAAAAAAAAAAAAAAGAATTTTAAATATATGTTTAAGCCAAAAATATCTAAAAAAAAAAGAAAAATTCTTCTTTTTGGCTCCTGCAGCTCATGGGATATTCCAAAGTTTTGTTTTTAAAGGGGGTAAATTTATAACTTCAAAGATAGTAATATAATTTGAACAGACTTGACAATAGGATTAGAAAAAAAGTTAAGTGACCTCTGTTTTTTTTCTGTGAGTTAAAAAATAAAACAAAATATAGTAATGAAAAAT
The DNA here is from genome assembly GCF_000696425.1 of Galeopterus variegatus. Lineage (NCBI taxonomy): Eukaryota > Metazoa > Chordata > Mammalia > Dermoptera > Cynocephalidae > Galeopterus > Galeopterus variegatus. Next base: position 75,002 of record NW_007733193.1, on the reverse strand, counting down.
GAGATACAGCTCATGTACCTCATTGCCAAGTCTAGTACCTCAAAGTTTCATTTAATTTCACTGCTTTTAAAAATGGGAGGAATAAAACAATTTAAAAATACTTAATTTTAATCATAGAGAAAATACTTCCTTATGTTTCTTCCCTGCATGATTGACTCCTATTTTTAAATCTCCATGCCTGATCCCTCCTGCTTTGTACCTCAACTGTAGATTGAAGGTCTTCACTTAGACAGATATTCCAAAAATTCCATTTCACCATGTTTGGTTTTGCTAGGGAGAAGTTAGTCTTCAGGTATTATTAACATCTCTTTGGAAAAGGTTATTTTTCATTCCTTCAACAACCGTCCTAGACAAACCCAGTACTGATTCACATTTGAGTTACAGGCCATTGAAGTTCCCCGCACTTGTGTCCTCTTCCAGACCCCTTCATCTGATCCTTGTTCCCCGATGGATCTTTTTATCCCCCTTTTGCAACTGCTTTTTGCTATTTTTCAAAGACTCAGCTGAACCATCAGTTCTTTGTGGGAATGGTTCTTAATCTCCTTCCCCACAGAGAATCATCTCTTATCTCTGCCTCTTTTGCTTTTATGCATATTTCTACCCTTTTCCTTATAA
>NW_007733193.1:69836-74100 GCF_000696425.1 Galeopterus variegatus | reverse complement strand
GAATCATCTCTTATCTCTGCCTCTTTTGCTTTTATGCATATTTCTACCCTTTTCCTTATAACACTGAAGAAATATTGTTTAAATTTCATGCTTCCAGGAGAGGACATCATGTCTCATTGTTTGGGGATCCCTACCATCCACTCTATCCTTTGTACATTACAGATACTCAGAAAAGATTTTGTGAGTAAATTAAGAAATGAATGAGTCAGTGAAATGCATGATTAAATTGGAGACCAAGTAGGTTCCTTATCTTCCTGGTTTTTACCCTTCTGCTCATCCTGCAGACATTCCTACAAGACTTGGGGCCATTAAGAGCAAGTTCTTCTTCTATGATGGTTTTTCTATGGGTATCCTGGTAATGCAAAGCAACAAAACATCTTTAATGAAGGCTTGCATTGTTATGCAACTTCATCTGATTCACTGAGCTCCAGTAATTTGTACAGGCTTTTAACCCCTCTCTGCCAGCCCTAAATAAATCTTTCTGTCTAAAAAAATGTTGAAATAAGTTATTCCCTTGGTTGAAACTTTTTAGTGGTTCCCCACTACCTATTACACAAAATCCAAAATGCAGAGCCCTATCATCACAACACCAAAAAGTATGGCTGCTACCAATATTTGCAGTTTAATCTCCTACTATTTTTCCCTTTACAAACTCTGCTTTGAGCTAGCATTCATTGTTTGTATCCTAAGATTCCCGTCTTATTTATAACTAAGTATTATGGTCATGACTTTTTGTTAACAATGAACACTCCCCAAAGACATTAATCCTATTTATTTTGTATTTGGCTTACTTATTGTATTTATTCTCTCTTAAGCTTAGACTGTAAGCTTCACGAATGCAGAACTTTCCTTTTGTTTCATTTACATCTGAATCCCCACTGCCTAACAGATTTTGTAGCATACAGTATTGGGTTGCATAATTTTTTTTTTTTTTAATTTCAGAAAAAGCATAATTTGAGGCCACGAAAAGGAGAATTATTGTGTGTTGATAAAGTATACCACCCCACGATAAAAATAAAAACGTCTTAACATACTCTTGTGTTGTGTATGAGTTAACAGCTATTGATAACCTACATCAGAATTCATGAAACAAATGCCATTGGAAATGGATATTGTTCTGGGAAATTTTAGCTTGGCAAAGTAAATACACGGAAAATATGACAGAAAATATGACTGTTAAAATTAATAAAATCTTGTTCTACATTTAACTATCTGGATGAAATGCACATTTTTAGGAAAATATATATCAGAATTGAACCAATAAGAAGAAAAACCTCAATAAACTATGAAAAAAAAGGAATGAAAATACCCAATAATTACTTCTTGAAAATACTCTGGAGCCAAATAGTTATTATGGTTAGTAATTATACTCTCCTATCTTTTAAATTTTTTTGATTATTGTGTTTATTAATATTTGACTTTGCCTTCATATTTAACTTTACATGTTTTTCCTTTGCTTTTTGTTAAATAAACTATAAATTTACAACAGTAAGAGTTATGTCTAACATTTTTTTTTCCATCCCTGAAACATTTGAATGAAATATTTCATAGAATTATAGCATTACACAAGCATTAGAGAAAATCTGGTCTGATCAGAGTTACACAGGTCCGTGTAAATACTTGAAGTGTAGTGGAAAGGGCTATCGACCTATGTTCAGCCATGCTTCTTTTTGTGATGAATTACATGTTGTGTAAATTTTTAAAAGACAGTTTAGTTCCTCTTTTCTGTCTTCCTACTTGGAGGAGAGCAGCAGAAGGGGATACATCACGATACATGACTGAACTGATCCTGATCCCTTCATCCACATGCCATCTTGGCAGCTGTAGTCTTGGCTAAGATCTGCAGCAGACATGACTCATGGCTCAAACAGAGCTCAGTGGCCTCTCCTTGGCTGATTCTGCCCCACTTTGGTTTCCACTGACTCAAACTGGGGATTATCTTTTCCATGTTCCATCCATTTCTGCTTGGCAGTCTTCTCCCAGCCTTTGCAAAGTCATAATCCCTGAAAAGTGGGCCCCATGAAAGGTAATTGCCTGGCAATTCAGCATCTATGCCTCATGAAAACCAAGGAAAACTTTGGCAAATTAACCTCTGGTCCACAAAATATTACCAAGCTATTTTTGCTACATTTCAGCTTCATGCAAGATAACCCAAGATTTGATTATTCTAGTGCTCAGAAAGGGAGAAGATGTCCTTGTCCCCTCTGTACTTTCTCTTACCTCCGTTCTGTAATATGTCTCTTGCTTACCAAACTGATGACTTGAAAAAGAAAATGGACAATCATTTCTGATTTTTTTCACTCTTCTTCCTATATATTCCTTTTTTTTTCCCAACTAATTTTCAAGGAAATAAAAACATATGTGCTTTTTTAAAAAAACAAACTTTCTCATATTTGAAACTCTCTATTCTATAAAGTAACACAGCCTCAAGGCCTCAATGTCATGGGTATAAAGAATATTGAAGAGATAAGAAAGTTAAATAAATTTGGAAAAATTTTCATTCTTTCAACATTGCCTAATTCTCACACTTATTGTCTTGTTATATCAGTTTATATGTCAAAAACTGAATAATGTACATTTTAAAAAATTCCTTCTGTAATAAATCCTAGTCTGTCACACTCTCCAGGAAGATGAATGCATCTGGCCAATTGAGTCAAAGTACTTNGGCCTCAATGTCATGGGTATAAAGAATATTGAAGAGATAAGAAAGTTAAATAAATTTGGAAAAATTTTCATTCTTTCAACATTGCCTAATTCTCACACTTATTGTCTTGTTATATCAGTTTATATATCAAAAACTGAATAATATACATTTTAAAAAATTCCTTCTGTAATAAATCCTAGTCTGTCACACTCTCCAGGAAGATGAATGCATCTGGCCAATTGAGTCAAAGTACTTCTTCTCCAAGTTGTAAAAGTCAAATAAAATATTAATCATTTAAAACCATTACCCTGTTTTCTATAAAATAGCAAATTTGGCTGTGAATTTATCTTACATCTAGATGGTACTCAAGTCCAGATTTGGTAAATGACTGTCACAAAGAAACCCATTGGATTTATACCCAGGATTCATTATTTTTATTAACATTTGGCTGTTGCCTATTTTTTATCAAGCAAAAATGTGCAAAAAGGAAAGTTACCCTAGGATAGTCAGAAATAAAAACAGAACCTGACAGAAGCAAAAGACGGAAAACATCTTTGAGCATGACATTCTTACATATCTTTTCTGGATTCCTGATTTCCTAATAACAAATTATCTACTCATGAAGCATTAGAGGAGAAATGTTAAGACAGAACATTCAGTTGAAAATATTTAGTATCAAGTAGTTTACCTTAGAGAATTGAAATGTATTAGTGTACAATCAATTGAAACTTGGTAGCTGATTTATTTCTCCAGGCAATGAAATGCTATTGTTATGGTAGCAAAATTTAAATGTGTGCTGTGACTTTAAAAACACAAACATATCATATTTTTATGTATAAATAATATCCCATCACATTTTATTTATTTATCAGTTCATTGACATTCTAATTATTTTCACTTTTTGGCTCTTACGCGTAATGATACCATGAACACTTCTGCACAAGTTTTTGTGTGGGTATGTTTTCTGTTCTTGTGAATATATACCCAGGAGTGAAATTGTTCAGTCATATGATAACTCTATATTGAACATTTTCGGGAACTTTCAAACTGTTTCCCAAAGTGTCTATACCATTTTACATTTCCACCAGAAACACACGGGGATTCCATTTTCTCCACATCCTTACCAACTTTTGTTATTATCTGTCTTTTTTATTACGCCCATTTTACAGTGTATGAAATAGTGTCCCGTTGTGTTTCTGAGTTGCATTTCCCTAATGACTAATGATATTAAATATCTTTTCATGTGATTATTGGCTGTTTGTATACCTTCTTTGGAGAAATGTTTATCAAATGTTTTTACCATTTTAAAACTGGGTAATTTGTTTATTATTAACTTGTAAGTGTTTTTTATATATTATAGATAGTAGTTTGTTATGAGATATATAATTTACAAATATTTTCTCCTATTCTGTGGATTATCCTTTTACTTTCTTTGCACATTTACTTTCCTTTTTTTCTCTTTTTTCTTAAGATGACTGGTAAAGGGATCTTAACCCTTGACTTGGTGTTGTCAGCACTGTGCTCTCCCAAGTGAGCCACAGGCTGGACCCTGCACTTTTACTTTCTTGTTATACTTTGCAGGCCACATGGAGGTCCTAAAAGTTATTCAAATAAGAAGAT
>NW_007733193.1:61569-69017 GCF_000696425.1 Galeopterus variegatus | reverse complement strand
ACTTTCTTGTTATACTTTGCAGGCCACATGGAGGTCCTAAAAGTTATTCAAATAAGAAGATTTTTGAGATTATTATTTAACTTTTTTATTTTTTGAGACAAAACCTTTAAAATGTAAACTAGATTAATCTGTTGTCTTTCTGTAGAAATGCAAAAGGGTTTAGAACTTAATATTTAGCACACTTATTTTTTCTAGAAGCTAATAAATTATATTCAATGTGGCATACGATAGTGCATCTACACCCAAGAGAAGAATAAAAATCCACCTTCCCTATGGGTTGTATAAGTCACTAGAATTAACTTCTTAATGTCTTATTTCTTCCTTTTCAGAATAAAAGGCAATGCTGGCAAGTATCCATGTTTCTGTTCTAGTTTTAATATTCAGTGTTGCCTTTCTTGTATTGTCTTATTGCCATTTCATAAGATTGTTGGAGGATATGTGTTTGACCTGGGGTAATTTTAGCCACCATCTAAAAACATATATGCAGCATAAAACTAATGACTCTAAGAACACACATGTACATTTAAACCTCTGGGAAACTCTGTTTGGCCATTGTTGCTGTTTTGGGAAGTCACTGAGGGCAGTTATCTCTTTGTGTGTTCATTTTTCAACAATAAAGCTAGTTTTAAAGGCAAGACTTCAAATGTAGTAAAGAATAAACAATAAATTAGATAGCATTTCACAAGCATGAAAAAGCTTGATAGAAGCCTTTTGTAATCACATTTTTACTTAAAAGAAAGAAAATACAATAACAAAGGATGTGTAACTCTTCCTAGTCAAATTATCAAGGAATTTTCCAACTTTGTCAGATCTAGGCTTTCCCATTTCCAGTACGATCAATCTCAAGTGAAACATTTAGTAGAATGAAGCATGCCTCTTTCATATATGAGTGTGTGTGTGTATGTGTGCAGGGGCAGAAGAGATTTGATGACTAGGAAAAAAAGTAGAGAGAGAGGTGGAAACACAGCTTTACCCAACCAGCTTTCTTCATAGAATGAACTGGTGTCACTTAGAACTAGCTTAAGGCTTAATACTTAAGACAAAATATGATAATTTGTCTTTTCTCTAATTATGGTAATATATTATAACAGAAATATAACCATTAATTTACCACATAAAATATTAATTATGGATAGTAGGCATTGCCATGTGCTGCTGATGGAACTGCAATTGTACATAGTATTAAGGAAGCTGAAACTTTAATTAAATATGTATACTTTAATCCTGCCAATACCCTTTTATTAACTTAACTGGAGGAAATTGAGAGAATTTACATAATGCTTTATGTATAAATGTAAGTCAAAAATATAACCAATAGTAAATAAAATAAAAATTAAGAAATTTTGTACAATATTCAAAATCACATCAACATAATATATAGACTGTTTATAATATATTCCTAAAATTATTCATCATCTTTCAAGAGAGAAACATTGCTTACAAAATTGTCACTATACACCTATTATCATTATATAATTATACATATAGAAACAAATATATATGTCATGGCAAAAAGAGTATAGGTATAATGTTAATCTTATCTCTTAATAATAGAAATTTGAGTTCTTTTCCATATTTCTTAAATACACAAATTTTCCTTCACTGAGACACAAACACATGTATGCATAACTAGAGGTGTTTACCACTGTCTTATAATCAATCAGTTATTAGTTAAGTAAACATCATGAAGACCTACAAACATCAAGGAACATTTAAAGGGTAAGTGATTTTGAAATTTTAGTAGTAACATCATGAATATAAGAATCCAAAAGTGCTTCCTCAGATTTTTGAAACTTTAACAAACACTACATCTGAAAACTTTCTTTTGTAAAATTCTAAATGAAGTTATTATTTTTACAAATAATGTAAACATTCATTTTTTCTTGCTTGAAAATGATAATAAAGATGTTTTAGATTAAGAAGTTAACTATAGATTGATCACATAATAAATTATTTTTCTTGCATAAGAACTGAATCCCTGAGTCTGTGTGTGGATCCACAATGCCATGGATTTCTCTGTATATTTAATTCTTCCAATGGCTGTAACAATTGGGTATTCTTGTGGCTGTATGTGTTTTCTTACTGGGATAGCTGCTCAAGGGAACTAGTTGAACAGAACACGTAGGGTGGACCTGTAATAACTCAACTGAGTAATCTCAAACTGAGCGGGTCTCATCTTGACCTAAAGTGAGGATCGGATATTGTGCATTTTGACAAGGACTGGCTTCTTATTGGCCTCCTAGTGGCACAATTTAAGACTATTGTTGAAGTATTAATATTGTGATATAATTGACCTGTCTTAAGCAATATGATAATATCCTAACCTTGTCAGAAGGATATTCAGTTTTCCATGAAGGGACTGGGTATTCCTACTGTAACTGTCGTCAAATAACCTCATTTTGAGGAAGAAAATGAGGAACGGAAAAAACAATTTAAGGTAGGAGAAATATTCTTCTCTTTTTACGTCAACTGAACCTGAACACCCAGAAACAGATGTGCTCTGAGCACTTTTGATGGGAAAGAAGGTTTGAACCTGACTTCAAAGTTCAATTTGAGGAAAAAAGACCTCGTAAGGAAAATACGAGTATGTGGTCTTTATATAGAGGGAGATATACATATTTCTTTGCATTTATCCTCTGCTTTAACTAAAACTTCTGTAAAGTCTTGTGAAGAAGTGGCAGCTGGTCTCTGCTACACTACACAATGCTTGTGATCAGGACATTTTGGCAGTCAAATGAGAAGTTTCAATGAGCAGGTTGTGAAATAAATCAGGCAACCTAAGCGCCTGAGGCACTTTAGAAACATCTCAGGGAAACCTTGCTCTGTGTGTGTGTGTGTGTGTGTGTGTGTGTGTGTGTGTGTGTGTGTGTGTGTGTTGCCGCTAAGTCCCTGAGTGGGCAGACATGGTATGTTCATATTATTGTAATTTAGACAGTAAATATAATATGAACATTGAGGGTCTTATTTAAAAACTAAATAATTTAGAATGTGTGTTGACTTAAGTTTCACAAAGCGGTGGACAAACATGACAGTTTTCATATTTAATAAGGTTGTGAGCAGTCACAGCACAAACCTAAAAAATACTCTGGGAAGTCCTTTCTTCTTCGGTAGTTTGCAAATTATACTCCTTCTTGAGTTATTTATGATTTACATTTTTAGACTTCGCTTTATTTGTAGTTTGACTTTAGATGTGCTTACAATACAAAGCGTAACTCTTTGACAAAATCATAATCCCTGTCTCCCTCTCTCTCCAGTTCAACTTCACACACACACACAAATAGTCTCAAAAATTCTCCTCTTAATTGATGTTTGTGAATCTTCTATTCATAAATATTATAGAAATCAAGAAATGAATGAAGCTGCATTCTTTTAATTTGTCCTTAATTATACTTAAATGTTGTTCAATTTTCCCGGATTTGGCTGATATGTGTAGATAACTTTTTAATCTTTTATTCCTTTCATTAGAATTAGTAGTAGTCATGGTTTTATGAATGTATTATACTTCATTTTTTGCCAAAAACAATCATGAAGTAGACTTGCACTTCTCAAAACTGTAGTAATTTTGGGTATGTGTTTGTTTCTAGCACAGTGAATAGGGACACATAACCTATATTTCCTAATAAGTTTCAACCATTCTTCTAATTTTAGTTTTAGTATTATTAATGATCATGTCTACTATTGTATTAGTCCTTTTTCTCTTGAACTCTAACTATCCCCAGGGACCAATATGCAATACCAACAAAATCCTTTTTTTTGGTATGTAAATGAATCCAGCTTCATTTATATAACTCTACTTGAATAATTTATCCATAATCCCATTTATTCCATAAATTTATTTGCCAATGGAATTATTAGAACCTTCAGCATTGAGTAACTACTTTTAGTTAAGAAAAGTAGTTTATCCAAGTGCTGAGTGAGACTTTGAATTTAAAGACATCCAATTTACTGAAAATTTTTTGCTCCATGTTAATATAAGCAGCTTTTTATGATATGCGTATGCATTTTGTAAGCACATGATATAAACCCAACTACCATTCTAATGTTAAACCTTAGTTAAGTTGAATTTATTAATAATTACATATTTTGCTATACAACACTCAATTTGCCAATCTACCTCTTTATTAAGTGATAGTCCTTTCTCAATCTGTTATCACCTTGATGATCAAATCGGTAATTTTCTAACTTTCTTGACTATGTGTGATGTATTAAAAAATAAGATAGCAAAAAATAATTATGAAGTTAATTAACTACATAAGTCATTCATCTTTAACCTACTTTACTCTCGGTTGTATATCACATACACAATGAATACTATGGGGAAAATGTAGAGCAGGTTACAGAAATTGTAAGTTTAAAGAAGGATGCCAGCATAGGTGGGCTTCAGTGAGAATTTAACATTTAAGGAAAGGCTTGGGAGAAGTATAGAAGGCTAAAAACAGGAGCAGAAGTAGTAAGAAGGGGTAGTAGATGAAGATGACTTTACACAAATAGGGACAGATTATTATCTTGATTTACTTCTTTATTTATTTTGGGGGGAATGAATGGGGAAATGTGGTAGGGTCATGAGCAAAAGAGTGACTTGATCTAACCTTATATCTTACAGAATCATCCTAGCCTATATNACCTTGTCAGAAGGATATTCAGTTTTCCATGAAGGGACTGGGTATTCCTACTGTAACTGTCTTCAAATAACCTCATTTCGAGGAAGAAAATGAGGAACGGAAAAAACAATTTAAGGTAGGAGAAATATTCTTCTCTCTTTACGTCAACTGAACCTGAACACCCAGAAACAGATATGCTCTGAGCACTTTTGATGGGAAAGAAGGGTTGAACCTGACTTCAAAGTTCAATTTGAGGAAAAAAGACCTCGTAAGGAAAATACGAGTATGTGGTCTTTATATAGAGGGAGATATGCATATTTCTTTGCATTTATCCTCTGCTTTAACTAAAACTTCTGTAAAGTCTTGTGAAGAACTGGAAGCTGGTCTCTGCTACACTACACAATGCTTGTGATCAGGACATTTTGGCAGTCGAATGAGAAGTTTCAATGAGCAGGTTGTGAAATAAATCAGGCAACCTAAGCACCTGAGGCACTTTAGAAACATCTCAGGGAAACCTTGCTCTGTGTGTGTGTGTGTGTGTGTGTGTGTGTGTGTGTGTGTGTGTGTGTGTGTGTTGCCGCTAAGTCCCTGAGTGGGCAGACATGGTATGTTCATATTATTGTAATTTAGACAGTAAATATAATATGAACATTGAGGGTCTTATTTAAAAACTAAATAATTTAGAATGTGTGTTGACTTAAGTTTCACAAAGCGGTGGACAAACATGACAGTTTTCATATTTAATAAGGTTGTGAGCAGTCACAGCACAAACCTAAAAAATACTCTGGGAAGTCCTTTCTTCTTCGGTAGTTTGCAAATTATACTCCTTCTTGAGTTATTTATGATTTACATTTTTAGACTTCGCTTTATTTGTAGTTTGACTTTAGATGTGCTTACAATACAAAGCGTAACTCTTTGACAAAATCATAATCCCTGTCTCCCTCTCTCTCCAGTTCAACTTCACACACACACACACAAATAGTCTCAAAAATTCTCCTCTTAATTGATGTTTGTGAATCTTCTATTCATAAATATTATAGAAATCAAGAAATGAATGAAGCTGCATTCTTTTAATTTGTCCTTAATTATACTTAAATGTTGTTCAATTTTCCCGGATTTGGCTGATATGTGTAGATAACTTTTTAATCTTTTATTCCTTTCATTAGAATTAGTAGTAGTCATGGTTTTATGAATGTATTATACTTCATTTTTTGCCAAAAACAATCATGAAGTAGACTTGCACTTCTCAAAACTGTAGTAATTTTGGGTATGTGTTTGTTTCTAGCACAGTGAATAGGGACACATAACCTATATTTCCTAATAAGTTTCAACCATTCTTCTAATTTTAGTTTTAGTATTATTAATGATCATGTCTACTATTGTATTAGTCCTTTTTCTCTTGAACTCTAACTATCCCCAGGGACCAATATGCAATACCAACAAAATCCTGTTTTTTGGTATGTAAATGAATCCAGCTTCATTTACATAACTCTATTTGAATAATTTATCCATAATCCCATTTATTCCATAAATTTATTTGCCAATGAAATTATTAGAACCTTCAGCATTGAGTAACTACTTTTAGTTAAGAAAAGTAGTTTATCCAAGTGCTGAGTGAGACTTTGAATTTAAAGACATCCAATTTACTGAAAATTTTTTGCTCCATGTTAATATAAGCAGCTTTTTATGATATGCATATGCATTTTGTAAGCACATGATATAAACCCAACTACCATTCTAATGTTAAACCTTAGTTAAGTTGAATTTATTAATAATTACATATTTTGCTATACAACACTCAATTTGCCAATCTACCTCTTTATTAAGTGATAGTCCTTTCTCAATCTGTTATCACCTTGATGATCAAATCGGTAATTTTCTAACTTTCTTGACTATGTGTGATGTATTAAAAAATAAGATAGCAAAAAATAATTATGAAGTTAATTAACTACATAAGTCATTCATCTTTAACCTACTTTACTCTCGGTTGTATATCACATACACAATGAATACTATGGGGAAAATGTAGAGCAGGTTACAGAAATTGTAAGTTTAAAGAAGGATGCCAGCATAGGTGGGCTTCAGTGAGAATTTAACATTTAAGGAAAGGCTTGGGAGAAGTATAGAAGGCTAAAAACAGGAGCAGAAGTAGTAAGAGGGGGTAGTAGATGAAGATGACTTTATACAAATAGGGGCAGATTATTATCTTGATTTACTTGTTTATTTATTTTGGGGGGAATGAATGGGGAAACGTGGTAGGATCATGAGCAAAAGAGTGACTTGATCTAACCTTATATCTTACAGAATCATCCTAGCCTATATCAAACATATAACCAAGGCTAGAATAAGTTTAATAATTAATGCATCCAAGTCACACGAATGACCCATGACAAAGTCATAAACAAAATGTTGTCCACAACCTGCTATCTTCCAACAGTCAGCAATTGGGCATTAACATACTTGGTGATAAATCCACAATGGTCATGTCCTTCAGATACAATATTTTAGGGGACTCTGAAGCTTATTGATAATCTATACACCCAGTTCTCATTCCTTCTCTACCAGTTATTTAAGAGGAAAAGGGAAATCATTTTAAGGAAATGGTCTATGTTCTTCAAAGAATCTTCAAAGTGCCTTAGTATTATCTAACACATGTTAGACACGTTCCAGGCAAACTTGTCTGTGTTCGACAAAACTGAATCTTTGAATGTGTTCATGTGGGGGAACTGTAGTGTGTAACCCATGTGATTATGTTTTAAAATGTTTGGAACATAATTTAATCAGATGACTTCCACAAACAAGCACAGAAAAGCACTTAACAAAAAAAAAGAAAACTTCTTTGAACCT
>NW_007733193.1:58034-60750 GCF_000696425.1 Galeopterus variegatus | reverse complement strand
TAATCAGATGACTTCCACAAACAAGCACAGAAAAGCACTTAACAAAAAAAAAGAAAACTTCTTTGAACCTTTCACTGTGGAGTTGACTTCTAATTTCTATATAACTTCTGTTTCCACTGGTTCTTAAAAAGATTAGCTGCAGGATTTACTAGTAAAGGGCAAAGCCTGTTCAATAATATCCAACTGTTCACAGTGAATGTGAAATGGGCCCAGATTGAAACATCTATTCTCACTTTTTACAATTACTTCTTCAATGCAACAATGTTTATTCTTGCAGTTTTTAAAAAGATGGTGCTGAATTAATATAGCTCAAGTTCTTTGGACAGTTATTGTTATTTCTCTCCTCTATATTGATTTCTCTTAGAAAGCTCTATGGCATTAAAAGTGAAAAGTAAAAAAAAAAATTAAAGATACACATATATATGTACAAGATACATTATATATATATATATGCTTTTTCTGCCAGGTTTCTTGTTTGTTTGTTTGCTTGTTTGTTTTTAACGTTCTGTAAAGCCCTGAGGATAAACTTGAATTCAAACAGGTAATTGCAGAAGAAAATTAAAGACTGAAAAACTTTCTAATTTGTTCTTCAGAACTACGTAAATGTTGTCAGCATTGAAAGTCCTGCTTGTTTAAATTATATTTTAATATCAATGTACTGTACCATTTTTTACTTTTTAAAAGTACAATGTACTTTTAAAAGCTCACATTAAAAATATCCTTACTCTGTAGAATAAAGACTTATGTAAGGTTTGCTCTCAGGCCACTCATTCATTGGTAATCTATGTACTAGAGAACCTAAAATAGTTCAAAAGTTTTAAGTAAGCCATATTTTTCAAAATAAAAGTAAGGTTTAAGTAAGTCATGTTTCAAAAGAACAAAATACAATTATTATTCTGTTAAGTAATAATAATTATAGTACTTTGAGCTTGACGATTTACAACATCTGTGATACTTGATTAGATCATGGATTAAACAAAAAGGAGAATTATAGGAAAAATTGTAGAAAATTTAAATATGGATTATAGAAAAGTGATGCTATTTTACCAGAGTTAAATCCCTTGAGGAGATCATTGTATTATGGTTTGACAGGAGGATGTCTTTGTTCCTTGGAGAGACACACTACAAATACACAGAAGGCAGAGAGAGGGAAAAAGAAAGAGAACAAATATGACAAAATGTTGACAATCTAAGAAATCTAGAAACAGGATACATTATAACTTTAACTTTCAATTGTTTCACAAAAAAGCATTCACAGAAATAGTACTGTAAGTGACTTATCCAATCCTTCATTTGCTCAATCAATTTTTATCGTCAGGCACACCACTAGACACTAGGAATACAGAGGTAAATTAGATGAGAATGTGTTTTGCTAGCTGGTAACATCCACGCTAGCAGAGAAGACGGACATTATAAACAAACACAAGTAATTAAGCTGTAGAAATCATGATAAATAAAGGGTGCTATTAAGATATGTAATAAAAGACATTAACCTGGTTACCAGGGGATCAGAAGGCTTCTTTGAGGGAATGACATGAATGATGCAATATGTAGAAGGGTTAGGATTTTAGGGAGATGTAGTGGGATTGGGCAAAAGTGTTTCAGAAAGGAAGATCCACATGCAAGAAAGCCTAGAGTGATGAACAGACGTTACTCAAAGACGTCAGCAGGTGCTGGCGTTCATGTAGGAGAGCTGATGGCCAGTGCAGGAGCCTAACACGAAACCTTGGGCTAATGTATTTTTCCTGGCCATAGTAATATCTTTGAAGACAGAGGGCATGTATCACATCATGCTGAGTAAAATAACCCCAACAATGTCTCATTCAGTTCCACGCAAGGAGTTAGTGTTTAATAAATACTGTTGAATTAAATAAAATTGCCTATTTTTTTCATCTTATTCGTAAAGTATATTATAATATAATCCACCAAATTTTCAGAGTTGAAATACCTATTGAACATACTGGATCAAGTATCATTTCAATGTAATAACCTTGTAAGAAGCACCAACAATGTGAACTGTTAGCAGATATCAGGAATCTGATTAATGTTTATTTATTTAATACATAAATGAAGTCATGAAAGTGTATTGGTAACTGAGAGATGGATAGAGAGAAAAAATTCATTTTAGGAATAATTTACTTCTAGTCAATATTACTTATAAAACAGTATTTGTGTCCTGTTTGAAGCAGAGGAAGAAAACAGATATGAATATATTAGGGAAATTAAATTTTTGAATGCATGTCCAGAGTGGAAAAATAAATAATATGAAGCTAAAATTTTAGCAAACAATTAGTACATATTAATTACACCTGTACTTCAAAATAAACACAAACACAGAATAAAACAAATAAAAAAGGACAGCCATTCTGCATGAACCTGTTAAATATAAGAAGTATGACTAAGTATCTTGTCACTCCGGACCCTAAAATCTAGTGTTAAAGTTTAGATAACAAAAGAAACGTAAATTGTAAGTACATAAAAATTACAATTGGCACAAAACAAAAATTCTAAGGCCAGAAGATATTAAAACAATTCTTGATGCTACTATCTACAATTTTTGAATTTTTTTTATTTTGTAGTATGCATGTACTTTTGGGTTATGAATTGTTTTTCTTTTTGTTATACTGGTCTGGCAAATGAGTCTCTATTTTCATACCTTTTTCAGGGCCACCAAAATCACTGTCCCCACACCTTTTGTGTTTTTCTTTCCTTGTAA
>NW_007733193.1:55308-57601 GCF_000696425.1 Galeopterus variegatus | reverse complement strand
TTTTTTTTATTTTGTAGTATGCATGTACTTTTGGGTTATGAATTGTTTTTCTTTTTGTTATACTGGTCTGGCAAATGAGTCTCTATTTTCATACCTTTTTCAGGGCCACCAAAATCACTGTCCCCACACCTTTTGTGTTTTTCTTTCCTTGTAAGAGAGGAAATAAGATGCAAGTTAATTTAGAGTTTTATCTCTACCAAATGAAATACTTTTCTTCTTCTTCCCATAACATCAGCAGATTTGCTCAACTTCTATCTGACAAATATGAGTCTTTGAATGGGAACTGAAAAATAGAAACTGAACTGGAAAAATAGAAAAAAAAATAAGAAGGTGAATGATAGTTCAAGATAGGTAAAGTAATCACCTTAGTTTGTTTAAATTAATTTTTTCATCTATTACAATGCAACACTTTTACAATGTACTCTCTGAACAGTTGTCACAGATCTTTAAAATATAATGGAGGCACACACAAAAAAAAAATAAAATAAAATATAATGGAGAAACAGTAATGAATGAAAAAATACTACAAAAATCCAACTTGTGTTTTGTGAGAATAAGTCAGCCAAACTAACCTCATTTTAATTTGCGATAGTGTTATTAGATGGAGAGAATAGTAATGCTATATATATTTATCTCTGATTTCTGAGAAAACATTTTGTTTCCATAATGTGTTCAATGTTATGTTTGCCTTTGGTAATTCAGGGACTGTCATATTATCTAGAGAAGAAGCTGAAGAAATATGGGTTAATGACAGTAGAGTTAGATGTATTCCCACCTAGTGGAACAACCTCATCCAGAGGTGACTGAAATGATATTATCTTTCAATTTCACACAATTATGTCATTTGGAATCGGACATACATTTATTTATGAGGCCTAAGAAAGTATGGTAATAAGCTAGTGTTTGAACATATAGGGAGGAAAACACTTCCTTTAGTTCAAAATAAGAAAAGAAAAGTAATAATTATAATCATCAAACAGTGGGGTGTGATGGTTTAAAAAGTCAGGAGCTTCTAGCCATAAAAGTAATCATGTAGAGCTTTCTTTTAGAGGTTTTTCAAAATGGTGTAGAAAGCTCTGCTCTAGTTAAAAATTTTGAGCTAGACAACCTTAAAATCACTTTCTAATTTCATTTCTTTGTTCTAAGAAAGCAAAACAAACAAAACTGTAAGACAAACCATCTGTTAGTATATAATCTGTATTCTTTACTGATAATATTAAATATCAACACATCCTATACAGCACTTATTAAAATAGTTAATACTAGATTTATGGAAAGGAAAAACAATTTTTAGTACCTCCTATGAGCCAATCACTTTGCATATTTTCTCTCATTTACTTCTCACAAGAAGCAAGTGAATTTGGTATTCATGTGATTTGACAGATGTGGATGTTGAGGTGAAGAACAGTTAAGTAGCTTTCCCAAGGTTAAACTGCTAAAACGTGAAGGATTTGAAGCTTATAGATTATTGAATTGTTTAAAATTTAGAAGGAAGGGCTCTAAAGTTAATGGTTTTTCTCTGACATCAAGGGCCCTTATCAATATCTGTAAGTGTCATGGGATGTGAATAGAACTTTGATACAGATAGTAAAAATCTGCTTGGGACATAAAATTTGAACTTAAAATTCAAAGAAAAATATGATCATGAGTACTATAAAGTACAAAATGGAATTAAGCATATGCTGATGCATGCGGCAGACTAAAGGCCGTGGAGATCAGAAAGTGAAGACATCAGGGTAGACAGGTGTTAATCAGAAATCTGCTTGAAGGATCAGGGTTTCAACCATATTATTGATCTTTGATTTACATTCAGATATTATAAGCTAATTATTAATCATTGTGATTTTTCTTTAGGGAAAACAAAAACAAAAAATATATTCAGGGTGAAATATCCACCAGCAATTGCTTTTCTAGTAAAATATTTTACTATTCAAGAAGAAGGAAGTATAAAAATGTTCTACATAGGGTGTTTTACTTGACACATCAGGTAAAGTAGTTCAATTTCTAATCATTCCTTCTCTTTCATAGTGTAGAAGGATAAAAGAAAAGAATTAAAGAGGAAGTTCTAAAAAAGAAGAATCCCTAACATTATATTGCCAAATTAAAGTAAAACATAACAAATTATATCACATTTGAAGTTTAATAGCTGAGAGATGGCTCTTTGGATTTATTTGGAAAATACTGATACCTTCAAACTGTACTCTTTGACTGATATACTCTCATCAACTGTCGATATTTATGAATGTGGTTGTGTTTAAAAGATGAGAATGATCTAGAAAAGTAAAAATGCCAA
>NW_007733193.1:31442-54704 GCF_000696425.1 Galeopterus variegatus | reverse complement strand
TTTATTTTTTTTTCCTAAGTTGAAGACAGCACTATTCCCTTGGCAAATTTTCTCTTTCCTGTGTTGGAACAATTCCATCTCTTCAACTCAAAGATGTGCATTTTACTTTCTCTAACTCAGAGGCAACTTACAACCCTCTGCTCAATGGACCAAGAGTTCTCCTCCCCCCAAAATGCTATTAACCAACTCCTGGAGTCAAGAAAGCTCAGAACTCAGAACAGTGTGGGGATTAGAAGAAGGAAAAAAAAAAAGTATATACATATTAATAGAGATTCTTTAACTGAAAAAAAAGTTACGTAAAAGATTTTTTTCAGTTAATAAACCTTTAAACAGCATTATTGAATTTATAAAAAATGGTTGAAAGTAAGAGAATTTCCAGGCACCCTTTACCCTCATCCCCAGTTTCCCCTATAATTATTGCCCTTCTTCTTAATGTCTTGTTTGACTTCTATTCTTTTGGGGCCTTCATTGGTTTTAATTGAGCATTTCATTCCCTTCTTCTTAGTGTTTTGTTTGACTTCTATTCTTTTGGGGCCTTCATTGGTTTTAATTGAGCATTTCATATAATTTTTTCCCCTCTCTTAGCATATTTTAACATATCTTTTTCTTTCTTTTATTTATTTATTTTTTTAGTGGTTGCTTTGACTCTGTAGTATTTATTAGTAACTAATCCACATCCTCTTTCAAAGAAGATTATGCCATTTCATGGGTTGTGCAATTGCCTTGTAACAGAGTATACTCAATTTTTCCTCTTCTACATTGTAACATTGAGGTCATTCATTTCACTTATCCAAAAGCTGTAATTGCCAAATAATTGTTGTTGTTATTATTTCAAGCAAACTGTTATCTATGCAGATCTATTAAGAATGAAAAACAAATATTTTATTTATCTCATTTATTTCTTCTCCAATGTTCTTCTTTATGTAGATCTGTTTCTGACATCTACATCATTTTTATTTTTCTAAAGAATTTCCTTTACCACTTCTAACAAAGCATGTCTATGATTGACAAATTGCCTCAATTTTTATTTGACTGAAAAAAATCTTCTCTTTTGAAGTATAATGCTGCTGTATAGAGAATACTAGGTTGATTTTTTTTCAACACTGTAAATATATCACTTCGCTCTCTTTGTGCTTAAATTGTTTCTGAAAAGAAGCTGTGTTTGCTCTAGTTGTAAGTATCAGAGNAAGATGTGCATTTTACTTTCTCTAACTCAGAGGCAACTTACAATCCTCTGCTCAATGGACCAAGAGTTCTCCTCCCCCCAAAATGCTATTAACCAACTCCTGGAGTCAAGAAAGCTCAGAACTCAGAACAGTGTGGGGATTAGAAGAAGGAAAAAAAAATATATATATATATATATTTATATACACACACACACACACATACACACACACACACACATATTAATAGAGATTCTTTAACTGAAAAAAAAAGTTACGTAAAAGATTTTTTTAAATTAATAAACCTTTAAACAGCATTATTGAATTTATAAAAAATGGTTGAAAGTAAGAGAATTTCCAGGCACCCTTTACCCTCATCCCCAGTTTCCCCTATAATTATTGCCCTTCTTCTTAATGTCTTGTTTGACTTCTATTCTTTTGGGGCCTTCATTGGTTTTAATTGAGCATTTCATATAATTTTTTTCCCCTCTCTTAGCATGTTTTAGCATATCTTTTTCTTTCTTTTATTTATTTATTTTTTTAGTGGTTGCTTTGACTCTGTACTATTTATTAGTAACTAATCCACATCCTCTTTCAAAGAAGATCATGCCATTTCATGAGTTGTGCAATTGCCTTGTAACAGAGTATACTCAATTTTTCTCTCTGTCCTCTTCTACATTGTAACATTGAGGTCATTCATTTCACTTATCCAAAAGCTGTAATTGCCAAATAATTGTTGTTGTTATTATTTCGAGCAAACTGTTATCTATGCAGATCTATTAAGAATGAAAAACAAATATTTTATTTATCTCATTTATTTCTTCTCCAATGTTCTTCTTTATGTAGATCTGTTTCTGACATCTACATCATTTTTATTTTTCTAAAGAATTTCCTTTAACACTTCTAACAAAGCATGTCTATGATTGACAAATTGCCTCAATTTTTATTTGACTGAAAAAATCTTCTTCTTCTCTTTTGAAGTATAATGCTGCTGTATAGAGAATACTAGGTTGATTTTTTTTCAACACTGTATATATATCACTTCACTTTCTTTGTGCTTAAATTGTTTCTGAAAAGAAGCTGTGTTTGCTCTAGTTGTAAGTATCAGAGACAAAATTTTCCTCTGGTGTCCTTGCTTTTGTTCCCCTGTTATCTTTGGGGTTCCCTAGAGACTTCTGTTTAAATAATATCCAAGATGTGCAGTTCTCTCAGTTATATTCCCCTGTTATTATACAGGAGTCCTATTTATGTACAAGGTGTGAGGTGAGGGGAAAAGTTCTGTAGCCTTAGGATTAGGTCTTAGTCTTTTAGTGAGCCAGTGATCCTGGACTGTAACCTTTACAACTGCATCTTTCAGTTTTGCTTTTTTGTGTTTTGTGGGTTTTTCTTTTTTTTTTTTTTTTCTTTCCCCACCTTAGATGAGACAGAAAGACAAGAAGGGGCTAGAGTTAGGTATTTCCCCCTGCCAGAGCACAAAAAGATTTTTCTCCCATCTTCACCTCAGACCTGGCGGTGCTCCTGAAGATAAAACTCACCAAAGTTTTGGGGGCCACCTAAGACTGGGCCCCCTGGAGTTTTTAACAAACAAATCTGTCCACACTGAGCCTCCAGCAATTTCTCAATTATCATTTAGGTTTCCCTACCCTGGTGTGGGATCCAACGAAAGTTTCTGCTCATGGGATTCTTTGCAGGCAAGTGGCGATTTTCTGTATCTGCCTGTTTATCTTTCCAGTTGTGAGGACAGTAGTTTGCTCTGTGACCTCAGTTCTCTGATAGATCTAAGAAGGGTTGTTAATTTTAAGTTTCTTTAGCTTTTTTATTTTTGTGTGGAAGGAAGTGATGACTTCCAAGCTCTTTACCTGTTGGACCAGAAACAGATGTCTAAAACATTTTCTTTACAAGTTTTACATGAAATTTTAGGCAACTTACTGCTTGTTCTATTGTTTTTTGGCTGGTTTGTTTAATTCTGATAAGCATGTCTTGAGTTTTTAGAATATATTCTAGGTTCCTAAATATGTGTATACAGGTGGGGAGACAGGACAGACATAGGAAAGAGTATAACAAAGAGAGAGAATAGGTAAGTTGTCTAAGGCTGAGACAGTAGAGGCAAAATAGAAATTTACCCCACTCACTGGGAGTAGAATATAGTAAATTCACAATAGCAGAGAGTTGTGAAGCTTGAATGTATATTGAATGTATGTACCCATACACACAAAAACACACACTTGAGCATTGCACTGAGGAAAAATTTTGATGTAAATGATAGTGAAAGGAATAATGTCATTTAATTTCAATACATATGGAAAGTTAAAATATTAAATTAGAAACAAATAAATGAAAACATCCAAATGCTTGAATTTACCAGTATATTAGGAAAAAAAAGTATTATTTCAGAATCAAGAATAGTCTACAAATAATACATTTTCATTATCTGACATTTTTTTTTTTTTTTGTCTTTTTCCGTGTCTGGCAACGGATCGCAACCCTCATTGTTGCCCCCGTACCGGACCGGGGACTGGCAATGGGATCGCAACCCTCGGTGCTGCTCCCACGCCTCGCTCAGCCAGTGAGCGGGAACTGGTCTGCATGTGGGATCCGAACTCTCGGGCGGGAGCGCTGCCGCGCTTCCCAAGCGGCGCACTATCCAGTGCGCCACTGGGCCGGCCCTATCTGACATTTTGACACTTAAACCTTATTCATTTCTAAGACTTAAGTTTAAAACTTTATAATATTGTGGCAATGATGTATAATTTTCAAGAGTCTTATAAAAATGATTAAAATACATAAGGCATTCAGGAACTGTTAGGAAAAAAAATTCTAGAAGCATGTGCAAATGCATATATAAATCAACTAAAACACCTTCAGAAGTTTTAATTACATTAGGATTGAATAATCAGGTTCTATTATTTGCTGTTTATAATTTTTGCAATAAAATATATTTCAAATCTTTATGTGTTCATTATATATTTTAAAATACAGCACACATTGTTATACTTTATAAATTTAATATGTTTTATGTTACAGTTTTGGGTTAAGACAATAAAATTTTATAGTTAAAAAAGGAAATATTTAAAAGGAAAACAATAACTTAATGATGGCATGTATAACAACACTGAAATATTATAGTAAAAACTCAATACTAAGGTGATTTCTTAGTATATACAGTAAAAGAGAAATATTATTATTAGACAGTAAGTGTGTGGAAACTGAAGCAATCCACAAGGACTGATGCAAAGCCCTACAAAACCTTAGCATTTCCATCGAATTTTCCTGGGCTACATAGCCACCCTCGATTTGTAAGAGAAATGGCCCTTGTTTTTAATTTTAAAAAGACACTGGAAAAATTTCTTTGGAAATAAATTAAAGTATAGGCATGTGTTTCTCCCCTAAAAGCTCTTCCTTGGCAACAAGAAACCACCCTCTCTCTCTTTATCAGCTGATGATGCCAATCAGTAATGCAGACGATCTGTCATAAGTGCAGCCAAAAAAGCTGATCTTGCTAACCACACCTGTCTTGCTAACAACTCAAGGAGCTTAGAAACCACCCTCTCTCTCTTTATCAGCTGATGATGCCAATCAGTAATGCAGACGATCTGTCAGAAGTGCAGCCAAAAAAGCTGATCTTGCTAACCACACCTGTCTTGCTAACAACTCAAGGAGCTTATTTTTTTTGTGCCTTTGCAGGCCTTGCTGTTCAGCAGAAACCATAAATCCACCCAAATGAAAGCATTGTTGAATTAGCCAAAAGTCAGGCACTGTAAGTCTTTGTCATCTCACCGTAAGAATACCAACTTCTCTTCTCTGATTGACACAAATCAGACCATCAACAGTTTTTGGCAAAGAGATGGCAGAGAAGCCACAGGAGGAGAAGATATTCTGCTGATGCATTCCTAGCATCTCTTTAGTGAAGAATAACAAGTCTCTTCTTCAAGTGACAAGTCATTGCAATTATTTTTGTTTTAAGCAATCCAGAAAAAGCACCTTCTTATACTAAGAAAGGCATATGACTGAATACTTAGTAGCCAAAAAACAGATTTGGAGGGAAAAACCATCCTGTTTGACTGTAACAGCAGTACGTACGTAACAGAGTTCCTGGCATTTATTAGTATCATTTATACAGTATTGTGTTAAATTCATTGCATTGGGTGACAAATGAGAAAATTTTACCCAAAAGAATTGCATTAAAATACAATTTCTTTAACAATTTTGAAGAGATCTTACTGGTCTTTCTGCCTGCCCTAAAGCCATTCTCAGACCATTTCTTGACATGAGAGCTAGAGTGGTCCTACAAAAATCTAAAGCAGATCCTGTTATCACTGTGCTGTTCTATGTTTTGCATTGCTTCCCACCGGACTTAGAGCCAGGCCTTTCCTATGGAGGTCTGCTGTTCTGTTCTCTCTCTGCCCTCCCCCAGCAGCACACACTTCATTGACTCATTCATCTTCTCACTGTTCCTCTGTCAGACCCACCATGCTCCTACTTCAGGAATTTTGCAAATACTCTTCCCTCCACCTGCCCTAGATATCCACATAACTGGCTTCCACTCTTTTTTCAGAACTTGATTCAATTGCCATTTTCACAGAGAAATACTTCCTGACCACCCTATTTAATATTATAAACTTCCTCATTCCTGCATTCCTTCTCTCTCTCCCTTCTCAGCTTTATTTTTCTCCACAACACTTACGTTCTAACATGATTTATATCTTAATAGTACTTATTGTTTGTCTATACCAGGGGGTGGGAAAACCATGGCCCACAGGCTCAATCTGGGCCTCTCTCTGTTTTTGTAAATTTTTATTGGAACACAGCATGCATGATAATTTATGAATCATCTCTGGCTTCTTTTGCACTCTAATAACAGAGGAGAGTAGTTGTGGCAATAGCCACATTGCCTGCAAAACTTAAAATATTTCTACAGAAACAAAACATTTTTCTACAGCAGTTTGCCAATCCTTGACTATACTAAAAATGAGAAAGCTCCATAAGAGCAGGAATTTATCTGTATTTTTGACAACTATGTTTTTGTTGCCAAATATATTCCTGGCATATAGTGAGTGCTCAATATATATTCGTTGAATGAATAAATGAGCAACTCTTAGGCCTTAACTTTAGAATCTCAGCTGCAACACTTATTGCTTTTTGACCTTGAACAAGTTATTTGTGATACTCAATTTTAGGTGTCAACTTGGCTGGATTAGAGGCTATGCAGGTAGCTGGTAATGCATTATTTTTTAGCACATCTTTGATGTTGTTTCCAGGAGAGATTGGCATTTGAATCTGTGGACTGAGTGAGAAAGATCCTCCTCCATTGTGGGCAGGCACCATCCAATCAGCTGAGGGCCCAGATGGAACAAAAAGCAGAGGAAAGGTGAGTTTGTTCTCTCTTTTCTGGAGTTGGGACACCCTCCTTCTACTACTTGTGGACATTGGACATCAGCACTCCACTCTCTCCATCCTTTGACTCCAGGATTTGAACCAGTCCTCAGCTGGATTCTCAGGCTTTTGTCCTCAGACTGAGTTACAACATCATTTTCCCTGCTTCTGAGGCCTTCAGACTGAGACCGAGCCACATTATCAGCTTCCCTGGTTCTCCACATTGCAGATGGCTTGTCATGGGACTTCTCAGCCTCCACGATCTTGTGAGTCAATTTCCCTAATAAATCCCTTCTAATCTGTTTATTTGTCTATATCTATCTATACTCTCACACACACACACACACACACATACAGACACACATATACACACATACATATACATACATGTATATACACACACACGTTGAGTCAATTTCCCTAATAAATCCCTTCTAATCTGTTTATTTGTCTATATCTATCTATACTCACACACACACACACACACACATATAGACACACATATACACACATACATATACATACACGTATATACACACACACGTGTGTGTGTGTGTGTGTATGTGTGTGTGTTTACATATATCCTATTGATTCTACCTCTCTGGAGAATCCCAACTAAAACATTACTTAATGTTTGTTTTTTTAACATCCATTACTTTATTGTGACATGAGAAATAACAAAATAACCTGCAATACTTAATATAAGAGTTAAATAAATTGATAAATAAAGTGCTTAGATTAGTAACTATCACAAGATAGTATTTATTAAGTGTATCTGCCTAGGTAGGAAACTTTATTTAAGGCAGTGGTGAAGAAGTAATACTACGTCCTTGCATTACTGATTCAAAAGAAAGGATTGTTTTGAAGTGTAAGACTTTCTTTATTAATTACCCTTTTTTACCTTACAGTTAGCTGACAAATAAGTCCTGTTTTTTAAATGCATTTACTATAAACAAAACAATAATATAAAACAGGCAAAATAAAACCAAGAGAAAAAAGAAAAAAATAATGAAAAAAGCCAGAGAAGAAAATGAAATGAAGTTATTATCTAAATAAACTACAAAAAAACTGTTTAGAAATAATTATCACTTCCAATAATCATACTTATTGAGTATATAATGTGTCAGTCAGAATACACATATATAGGGCCGAGCCCTTGGCACACTTGGGAGAGTGCGGCGCTGGGAAAGCAGCGGTGCTCCTGCGGCGGGTTCGGATCCTATATAGGGATGACCGTGCGCTCACAGCGCTCACTGGCTGAGCGCGGTGTAGCCGGTCTCAAAAAGGACACACACACAAAAAAAAATATCATGAGTCAAAAATGCATTTAATACCTCCAATAAATCCATCATAAAATCAAAAAATGGCAAATCAAACCATTTTAAGTCCAGATGTTTACCAACTTACAATGGCCTTATGTCCTAATAAACCCATCATAAAGTTGAAAAACTGTAAGTCAAACCATTTTGAGTCAGGAACCATCTGTAGTTATTTTGAAATTCTTAGCTTTAGGCATCTATCCTACTATCAGAATTATCTCTTTAGAATCAAGTGTGTTTATATCATTCTCTTGCTTACATGTGGGTTCCTTACAGTACATTAAATAAAACTCAAATTCTTAAAGTTTGGCAAAGTTCTTCACCAACTGGCAGCCTCATTTTCTAGCACTTTATGATTCCCACTGCTCCCATTCCAGCTCTCCTACAAACCCTATCTAACCACAATTACTAATCACTGCCTCTAAATAGATCAGGCTCTTTCATGGTTCCAAGTTGTTTCCATTCTCTACCTTCTTTAAGAGTCCCAGTTCAGAGTTAACTTGCTCTGTCTTTCTCGATTCTTCCAGGTCCAGGTAGCATTAAATTGATCACTCACAATATATTATACAAAATTCCATCATGGCATTTACTAAATTAAATTAACCCATATGTATATGACTTTCTTCTCCCTCACCAAACTGGAAACAGTGAAAGACTTTTTTTTTTTTTTTTAGACTGAATTTGATATAATGATACACTACATTTATTCTGAAGTCAGAATCACAGACTGCATTTCTTCCAGTATTAAAACTATGGCTTTGGATTAAAAGTGTATTATTGATGTAAAATGATAATGATGCCAGCTTTTGGTGATTTGTTTTTTCATTTGGACTATCACTAAAAATATACTCAATTATTTTTCATCTACATTGCACATTTTTTACCACTAATATGTTCTCATAACATTTTTGTTTTATTGCATGAAATGAAAATTATTTCATATTATTCAAAACATTACGATATTACTCTTCATTTTTTTACAAATGGAATTTACTTTTGTTAAATGTAAGTAACATTGACTAGAAGCTTAAGCCTGTCCCTCCAGCAAAAAATCTAAAAAATTATTCAAATTCTAGAAAAACTTGGATTTCTACATTGCATAATTTTCCTTCATGTATTTGCCAAACCCTAAAATTAGCAAAAATAAGGCAAAAATTCAGCAGGTACAAGTGAGAACAGTAGCTTTGGCCTCTTAGACAAATAGAAGTTTCAGAGATCACAAGGCTCTGAAATACACAAGATACACAAGGCTGGGAAGGTATCAAATTTTAGCCAGAAAAAAAAAAGACCTTGGTAAAAAATGTCCTACTGGGCCAGCTTCTTGGGTCTCAAAGTCATAGAAATGAACAATGCACTCAGCAATAAAGCAAACAATGCTTTATTTAAAGAGAAGCAGGCTTTTACATAAAGGTGGTAGCTATCAAGAAACTAGCTCCCCAAGGGGAGCTATTCAGGGTCCTTTATGGGGCAAGGGGTGAGGGCCAACATTGCCATTCTATGCCTCTGGCGGTGGTACATTCTGCTCTTCCTGATTATAGCATGCGTATATGTCATGCAGAGATAGTTTTGTTATGAACAATGCAATCAGAGTTTCATTGAAAAGACAACTGTCTTAAGATCAACACTGCTTAATTATCCCTATGAATCCACCCTCAGTTTCTTTATTTGTTATAGCTGTCATGAGTAAGGTGACAGGAATTAAACAAAACTGCAGCTTAAAAGTATGCTTCCACCAGTGCATATAACGATTCCTCATTTAAGCTTGCATAGAAGCGTTGAATTGAAATGAGTCATAAAGACTTATTCTTTATTAAGGTTTATGCAATGCTTTGGGGCATCACAAATCATACTAAATCATAAGATATTAAAGTTAATTTTTTTTTGGTTTTACATCACATAGCAAGTTTTGCATACACTACTTACACTTCTTAAAGTTAATCCACTTAGGAAAGGAGAGATTCTTCCCTAACTAATATAATAAGATATTTTCAAGATCCTAGCCAGATAGTAGGAAATAGTGAGAAAATAGCATTAAATAAATCAAAGTAGGTATATTTTGTATTTTTATATAATGCTTCTTTGTTCTTCACAAAATTTTAGTAGAATGCACTATATTACCCTATAAAGAATACAAGAGAACTTAAAAATACAAAAGAAAAATTTCAATATACAATGCGTCTCAAGACACATTTCTATCCTTTAGTCTCTTCCATTCCTTTTAGTAAACGTTTTCATTCCTACAGAAACGAACAAACAAACAAACAAAAAAACCTGTACAGGCAAATTTCACTTTGTATATTTTATACCAGAGAAAGTATTAATATATGCCTTTAAGAGCATGAGATAAAGACTTAAGTTTTCTATCTGATGTTTTATTTTATTCCACACTTTTTCCCTATTGCACAGAGTAACTTTAAATATTCAACACTAATGACCCAGTTCTTATTACATATATTCTCAGGAGATGATAAATCTTAGCTGAGTTAGTCATTAGTATACAAAGATATACTTTCTGTTTTTTTAGACTGAATTTGATATAATGATACACTACATTTATTCTGAAGTCAGAATCACAGACTGCATTTCTTCCAGTATTAAAACTATGGCTTTGGATTAAAAGTGTATTATTGAAGTAAAATGATAATGATGCCAGCTTTTGGTGATTTGTTTTTTCATTTGGACTATCACTAAAAATATACTCAATTATTTTTCATCTACATTGCACATTTTTTACCACTAATATGTTCTCATAACATTTTTGTTTTATTGCATGAAATGAAAATTATTTCATATTATTCAAAACATTATGATATTACTCTTCATTTTTTTACAAATGGAATTTACTTTTGTTAAATGTAAGTAACATTGACTAGAAGCTTAAGCCTGTCCCTCCAGCAAAAAATCTAAAAAATTATTCAAATTCTAGAAAAACTTGGATTTCTACATTGCATAATTTTCCTTCATGTATTTGCCAAACCCTAAACTTAGCAAAAATAAGGCAAAAATTCAGCAGGTACAAGTGAGAACAGTAGCTTTGGCCTCTTAGACAAATAGAAGTTTCAGAGATCACAAGGCTCTGAAATACACAAGATACACAAGGCTGGGAAGGTATCAAATTTTAGCCAGAAAAAAAAAAAAAGACCTTGGTGAAAAATGTTACTGGGCCAGCTTCTTGGGTCTCAAAGTCATAGAAATGAACAATGCACTCAGCAATAAAGCAAACAATGCTTTATTTAAAGAGAAGCAGGCTTTTACATAAAGGAGGTAGCTATCAAGAAACTAGCTCCCCAAGGGGAGCTATTCAGGGTTCTTTATGGGGCAAGGGGTGAGGGCCAACATTGCCATTCTATGCCTCTGGCGGTGGTACATTCTGCTCTTCCTGATTATAGCATGCGTATATGCTCAGTTAGGGCTTTGGTCCTTGCACCTGCTCAGTAGTTCCAAGATGATGTTTGCTCATTACTGCCACATCAAGAGTCATTGCAGCAGTCACCTTGAACTTTTGTGTGCATGCAAGTTCCAGACTAGCTGCCTGAGGGAAGTACGTGAACGTTTTTTGTTTGTTTGTTTGTTTGTTTGTTTTAAGGCATACATTCCTTGATTGACATCAGCATCTCTCTTTAATGATTTCTGGTATTTTTATAGTAGTTGCAAAAGAGGTTGCTTCCAGGACCATCTTGTATGTAACTGCTAAAGGAATCTTAAGGTTAATCTGCAGCTTACCTTTTACAATTACATGAAAAGAAAGGGTACAAGATGATAAATTTTAAATAAAGTAACAGTCATATTTTAACAAGCCTTGGGGAAGGGGTTTTGCAACTCACTAAATATCTGTCCCTCTCTTATCTCAGTTTATTTTATCAGGGTGGTTACACGTACCCAATTTCTTTTATTCACTTTTATAAGGGCAATTGGGTAATCATGCATGCCTGGTGTCTCATGACTGAGGAGTAGAAGAGTACAGCTTTTAACAAAATGTCCTCTGCAAGGAAAATACAGTCAATTTGGTTCACAGGCCTAGCCCTATCTGTCTCAAATATATATATATATATACACACACACACACATACGTACATATATACTTGAGACACCTCAGAAAAGTCTTGTACTTGCAGTATGAACTAGGCCTAGAATTAAAGCATAATTCTATGCCAAGAGTGAAGGTAGAAATGAAGGCAAAGTTGAAATCAACTCACCTCAGTGAGCCCCAAACCAAGACTTATAGGAACAAAGAATTTTAATTTCATTCCAGAACAGTACTCAATGCATCACAGAGGAAAATACTATATTCTGGTTCACACAATCTAGTGCTATTCAGTGTACTTCAGAAGGTCCGTTAGTCATCATAATTTATTAGACATGTGAAAAAGCAGGCAAATGTGATTAATAATTAAGACAATAAAAATAGCCATTATAAATAGATACAAAAATGGCAAAGATGTTAGAATTAACAAATATTGACTTTGAAATAATTTTTCTATAAATGTTAAATAATGTGGAAGAATATAGGGCAAAAAGATGAAGAATGTCAGCATAGTAATAAACAACTTAAAAACAAGCAAGATAAGTTCTAGAATTTAAAACTTATCCTTTCTGAAACAAAGCTTTTCTTTGATGGGTCTAACAAAAGACTGAACACTACAGAAGAAAGTATTAGTAAGCACAGCTTCATAGATATAATTCAAACTAAAATGCAGAGGAAAAATAAAGAAGTGAGCAAAGCATTACAGATATGTAAGACATCATAAGATGTATGAAATTTGCATATGAGTATAAATTCTTTCTGAATTACAACAATATTTTAGTTCATGCAGAAAAAAATAGCATCACAAAATTTAAAATAATGAGAGAAAATTGTGAACAAATGTACAGTATCATGTTCAATTCTATTAAAAGAGCATTGACTGTTTAAAGCAAGTATAATAAAAACATAGTATAGGGTTCAAAAATATGTGGAAGTAAAATTTAAAAACACAATAGCACGGAGAATGGGAGGTGTGTAGGTGTAATTACACAACTGAAATATTTTTAAAAATTTTTCATGAAGTGGTTAATAAAGTAGACTGTACTAAGTTAAGGATGTATATGTAATCTAGAATATCCACAGAAAATAATATATAACAATGGTACAAATTAGTAGAAGTGATAAGAAAAATACAATTACTTTGGCATAATCCAAAAGAATGCAAGAAAGAGAAAACAAAGTATCAAAGAATTTATGGAAAAAATTAAAAGAAATAGCCAACTATGTGAGCAATTTCATGAAAGCTAAGTGAACTGAACTCAAAAATTAAAACACAGAAGTTATTAGGTCATATAAATAAAGCACAGATCCAATAATATGTTGTTCATAAAATATGCTTTAGACATAAGAAAACAGAGGTGGTTAAAACAAATATTTAGAGAAAAGTATACTATGCAAATACAACTGTCATTAAAAAAACAAGTATTTATTATCAGACAGAGTTCATTTCAAAGTGAAGAAATGTAGAATATTAAAGAGATAAAGAGAAACATTTTTTTTAAATACTAGAAGGGTCAATTTATTAAAAAAATCTAAATATGAAAATAATAACATAGCTACAGAATACATAAGTTAAAATTTATAGAAAAAATATAATTATACAAATTCCCACCATTGTTGAAGATATAAATACATTATTGTCAATAATTAACAGAAAGTGTGCAAAAAAAGCAATAAGGATTTAGGAAAATTAAATAACATTATCAAACAATTTAAACTCTGAACAATTATATGCCATTAAAATTAGCAATGACAGAATGCATGTGTTTTAAATGTTCATAAAATATTTACTAAAATAGATTATTTGGGGCTTTAAAAAAGTTTTAAAGAAAAAGTACAGGAAAGAAAAGAATAGACAAAAGAAAGAATTAAAAAAATAAATTTAAACTGAGTGATAATAGTGAAAAAAAAGCACCACAAATTTGTTTGATACAATTAAAGCTGTGTTTGGAATAAAGAATATGTCAGAAAGAAACAAAAAAATGTGGAAAATTTAAGATTCAAGCTTCAATCTTAAGAAAACATAAAAAGGACAGTAAATTAATTTAAAAGAAGTAGGTGAAAGAAAATGATTCACATATAAGTTGAAATCAATGAAATAGAAAACAAAAATAGTAAAAGAAAAACCCTGTATCTTTGCAAAGATTAATAAAATGCATAAGTCCATATATGAGCAAGAACAGATTAAATAATAAAAAAAACCCATAAAATATCATTATCAGGATTATTAAAATAGATATCCTGACAGATACTAAAAATATAAAAATAATAGGGAGATATTATGAATAATTTTCTGGCAATAAATTTAGAACAAATTGAAAAATTATTTGATATCTATAACTTTCCAAAATAAACACACTAAGAACTAGAAAACTGGAAAATCATATATGTGCTAAAATAAATCTGTAATTTAAAATGTTGACCACAAGGAAGCAGGCAGGAAGCACACCTGTGGTCCAAGGCAGGAGCCAAGGGCACCCGACCCCACCTGGAAGCAGATAAACACACTAAGAACTAGAAAACTGGAAAATCATATATGTGCTAAAATAAATCTGTAATTAAAAATGTTGACCACAAGGAAGCAGGTAGGAAGCACACCTGTGGTCCAAGGCAGGAGCCAAGGGCACCCGACCCCACCTGGAAGCAGGCAAAGAGCATGCTGAAAATACCAATTCTGCATGGTTAGCCCATCATAGCCATCACCACAGCCACAGCTGTCATTAAACTGACTCACAGCCACAGCAGTAGCTACAGCCACCTTTCAGGTGACCTGCCTAATACTCAACTGCATAAAAACAAGGAGAGTCAAGAGTGGAGACTGGAAAAAAAAAAAAAAAAAGAGGAAGTCAATCTCTTCAAAGCACAGTCCAGAGTACAGAAGAAGCAACCGCTTTACCAGATGGCCAGACATCAATGTAGAGATACTAGAAATATAAAAACCCAAGAAAATATGACACCACCAAAAGAATACAGTAATTCTCAAATGCCAGAACTATACAGCAGGAAACCCTCGAAATGACTGAAAAGAAATTCCAAGCAACAATGTTAAGGATACCCACTGAGATATGAGAAGACTCAGTTAGATGATATAATGAAATGAGAAAAAGAATCAAGGATATGAAGGAAGAAATTTATGAAGAGATTAATACCTTTAAAACAGGGATATAGCAGAACTCATGGAACTGAAAGAGTCACTCAAGGAAATAAAAAACACAATTGAGAGTTTAAGCAGCAGGCTAGAACAAGCAGAAGAAAGAATTTCTGATGTTGAAGATAGTCTTTTTGAAATAACCCAGGCAGACCAAAAAAAAAAAAAAAAAAAAAGGAAAAACAAATTTTAAAAAAGGAAGAAACTCCTCTAAGAGTGCTAGCAGACATCCTTAAGCACAGAAATATTTGAATCATGGATATTCCAGAAGAGAAGGAGAAAGGAAAAGGCATGAAAAAACCTATTCAACAAAATAATAATGGAAAATATCCCAGGTATAGGGAGACACATACCCTTAGATCCAGGAGGCCCAAAGATCACTAAACAGATTCCACCCAAAAGATCCTCTCCAAGACACATTATAGTCAAACTTGCAAATCTCAAAGACAAAGAGAGAATCCTAAAAACAGCAAGAGAAAAGCATCGTCACCTACAAGGGAGTCTCCATCAGACTAACAGCAGATTTCTCAACAGAAACTAAAAGCCAGAAGAAAACGGGACTATATATTCAAAATACTAAAAGAAAAAAAAAATCTACTACCCAAGAGTACTATACTCAGCAAGGCTGTTCTTCAGAAATGAGGGAGAAAACTGCAGGAGTTCATCATCACACGACCAACCCAACAAGAAATCTTCAAGGGAGTCCTGCATCTGGAATTTCAAAAATGGTAATCACTGCCATGATTATATAAGAAAGAACAAAACC
Source organism: Galeopterus variegatus (assembly GCF_000696425.1). Lineage (NCBI taxonomy): Eukaryota > Metazoa > Chordata > Mammalia > Dermoptera > Cynocephalidae > Galeopterus > Galeopterus variegatus. The sequence goes on along the minus strand of NW_007733193.1, from coordinate 38,911 downwards.
CACTGGTAGAACAAAATGTAAATTAGAGAGAGAAAGAAACTAAAGCTTAACATTAAAAAAAAAACATAATGACAAAGAAACAAAAGCAAACAAACTCTCAGTCTCTTTGGAAGATGATAGGAAAACAACTCATTTTTCTAAAACAAGTAAGTAAAAGGGAAGAGTCAAGCATGTATTCTATCTTTCCCATACTAATTTTTCCTCAGGGTGACCATAAATAGCTGAAGAGGGAACATTTCTACCTATTGAAGTATCTCAGCTAGTAAATAAAGAGGGAATAAAATAATTAGAATGTGGTATTTTACCACCTATCGAAATAATAGATCTAGCAAATGATCATCAGTGTTTGCTAATGTCACAGAGAAACATAATGAGCCTCCTCCAGTAAGAACATATACTTCTGAAACCAAATCTAACCTGAGTGAGACCAAGCCTCAGGATCCAACAATCATCAAGAAATGCAGGGGATGGAAGAATATGTTAAATGACACTACTGGGATGGAGCCAGCTAATCCAGGCCTTGGGAAAAATTATGGGGTAAAGGGAAAAAAATTAGACAAAGGGGGATCCTATAGATGAAAAAAAACTTAAGAGACAGCTGACATAGAAAACAATGTAACAAGCAGAACTTATTTGGATCCTGATGCAAACAAATCAATTGTAAGAAAGAAAGAGGGAAGGAGATAGAATTGGAGAAATTTAAACATGTTTAATGTTTGATTATATTAAGGAATTATTATTTATGTTTAAAATGTGATTATATGTTGTAACTATGTCTTTTTTTTTTTTTTTTTTTAAAGATGACCAGTAAGGGGATCTCAACCCTTGACTTGGTGTTGTCAACACCACGCTCTCGCAAGTGAGCAAACCGGCCATCCCTATATAGGGAACCAAACCCATTGCCTTGGTGTTATCAGTACCACACTCTCCCAAGTGAGCCATGGGCCAGCCCCTGCAGCTATGTCTTTTATAAAAGAGTTCTTATCTTTTAGAGTCACTTACTGAAATATATTCATACGAATGCTGTGATACTGAGATTTACTCAAAATAATCCTGGGGGAAGGCGGAAAGTGGGTGGGGTGGTACAAATAAGGTAAGATCAGTCATAAATTGTTGATTGTTGCTGCTGGATTTATTGTATAAGTATTAAATTTTTCAAAGTAAAAAGTTTAAACAATTTAAATTTAATTTTAAAATAATATTCCCATCCTGATAATCCAGCAGTAGATTGTTTCCGTCGGGAAATTCTATCAAATATTTAAGGGGGAAATAACATAAACTTTCATACTTTAAACCTTTAAAATCTCTTTCTGAGAAGAAAGAAAGAGACAATTCCCAGTTTGTTTTATGAAGTCAACATATTTTGATGCCAAAAGCTGATGAGGTCGAAAGAAGAAAAAAAATTACATTTTGTTATACCTCGTGAAAACAAACACAAAATAGTAGTAAATTTTATCCAGCTATTTATAAAAAGAATAATGCATTATGACTAAGTGAGATTTTTTCTGGCAATACAAGAAAAAATCTGAAAATCAATCAATGCAATTCATCAGAATATAAAAGAAAAAATATGTATAATTATCTCATAGAAGAAAAAAATGTGATGACATTTCATATTTATGCATGATAATAACTCTGAAAATAAGAACAAAAGGCAACTTTTTAATTAATGAAGAGTATCTACAAAAACCTAAAGCACATATTATTGTAAAAGGTGAAATATTGAAAGTTTTCCTCTAAGATTAGGAAAATAATAAAGGTACTTACTGTTAAATTTCACTAAACACTATGCAGAAGTTTCTAACCTGTGCAATAAAACAAGAAAATGACAGTTATGCAAAAGAAAGTACAGCTATATAAAAGAAAGAAGTAAAATTGTCATTGTTTTTAGAAGACATGATTACATATATAAAATATCCAAAGAAATTTACAAGTAAACTGCTGCACATGAGTGATTTCAGCATGTTGTGAGATTCAACTGTATTTCTATATAAGTGCACTTCAAAAAGTTAATGGAAAGACGTGTATTATCTTTGAATTTCATTTTCCAGGAACTTTTTGAAGTATCCTCATATACTAATAGCAAACAGAAATGAAAATCTAAAAAAGTAAAAGTTAGAGTAACCTTAAGGCATGTCAAATATTAGAAATAAATGAAGTGAAAGATAAGCAATACCTCTATCCTGCAAATATTAAAAATATTTGAAGAAATAATAAAGATCTATATAATTAGAAGACATCATATTTACTTTACAGGAAATATATTCATGTTAATATGTCATTTCTCTCAAAATGGAGATTTTTTTTCTTTTCTTCCTTTACCACAAGCTGATCTTAAAATTAATATGGAACCACAAAGAATATTAAATGTGAAGGACAAATTTTAATAAGATGAAATATTTTGAGAACTTACATTATCTGATTTCAAAAAAACTTACTGAAATGGTGCAACTAAGAAGGTACACTGATTAAGAAAGTGTGCTATTAGTGGACGGAAAGATAAATTTATCAATAGACTAAAATGGGTATTCCAGAAATAGGCCTTTACTTATGTGACAGCTTCATTTTAAACAGAGTTTCCAGTGCAATTTTACTTGAAACATAAGTTCTGTTTAGTAAATGGTTAGGGAACAAATGGATTCGTGCAGTAAAAAAACAAAACAACAACAACAAACTTTGAACCCTACCTCACACTATACACAAAAATTACTTTAAGATGATTTCTAGACCTAATTGTCAAAGTTGAAACTTACAGCTTCCAGAAAATAAAAAAAAGGACAACACCTTCATAACCGAGGTTAGGCAAAGTTTTCATAGACAATTTAGAAAACTCCTGATAATATGATTAACTAGATTTTATCAAAATTAAAATACATAACATTGTCTATCTTCTTTTATTTTTTCAAGTAGTTGTGTATGGGTAGCTCCCATGGTTCAAATTTGCATTCCCTTATGACTAATGATATTGAACACTTTTTCGTATGCTGACTGGCCACTCTGTGTCCTTTCATGTAGTTCCTATAAAGATCACTTGCGTATTTCAGAGAATACCTTCATTAGATTGTGCAGTGGGGTGAATGGCGGCTCTCTCCAAGGATGCCTTCACATTCTAATTCCTGGGACCTGTGAATGTAACCTTCCTTGAAAAAAGTGGTTTTGCGGTTGTAATTAAATTAAGGATCTTGAGATAAGGAGATAATCCTGGACTATCTGAATGATGCCTAAATCCAATGATATGTGTCCTAATAAAAGAGAGGCACGAGCAGATTTGAAATAGAGATAGGAATGCTAGGGCCACAAGCCAAGGATGCTGGCAGATACCAGAAGATGAAAGATGAAAAGGACGTGGTCTCCCTTTGAAACCCCAGAACTCTGAGAGAATAAAATTTCTGTATGTTTTAGCCAACTAGTTGGTGGTAATTTGTTATGGAAGCTCTAGGAAATGAATACACAGGGTTAGGCAAGTGTTTCTCCAATAGTTCACAAAATAACAAACATCTTGACTGTTGGGCCTTAAAAACTAATGCCACCTTAAGTGACATTACAAGTGGATTAACATGGCAGCCTAAGATGGCGCCGGGAGGAAGTAGGGTGGGGGTGTCTGCGGGAACCTTGCCTAAGCCCTTATTGGCCAAATACGTGCTTCTGCGCTCTGAACACAATAGCTAGGCATTGAGACAGGATGCATACCCTTGAAGCTGTTTGGATTATGTTAAAACCTCCCGTCCCTAACTGCCTATAAAAGCAAGTGCTTGTGTGATAATAAACGGAACTGCCGGACAGAACCCCCACATCTAAGTGTCCTTTTACCTGGGCTGTTTGCGGGGTCGGCGGTGTGCTCACCTCTCTTCATGGCTCTCTTCCCCTGTCTCCTTCCAAAGGGGACAGGAGGGAAAGAGGAATCCCGGGCCGTTTGCTCACCCACAGGAACGAGGCTAAGGGCTGTTTGGGTCGGCCGGCGGCGGGCCCGACATCTTGACAAATTAAATGTTATCCAATTACAGGCTTGTGTTTACAAAAAAAGAGAAAACATTAATAAAAAGAAAAAGCAAGCTACACATTAAAGAAAATACTTGCAGTACATATGTTTTACAAAAGTCTTATATCCAGAACTTATAAGTAACTTCTATAAATCAATAGTAGAAAGTCAAATGACCCATTTAATAAATGGGTTCATTTCTTGTACAGATACCTGAAGTGTCACCCAACCATGCCAAGGAAGGAATCAGAGCGAAAGCATCACCAGATGTGAGGTGTTGGGCCCAAGCTCGGTAAAGATGGCATCTCCTTGAGAAGGAGGTCTAGTGTGGAATACGAGAGCCTGAACAGTGTGAGGACATTATTCACGCAGGGAGGGCTCAGTGTGAGGTGTTGAAGCCTGATACTGGTGAATAAGGTCCTTTCAACAAAGCCAACCCAGGGCAGGATATCTTCAGTGAAGAACTGCCTGTTGAGGGCTGTCAGAGCCTCAGGAGGTGAGTAAATTATCCACACAGTGTCTGAAAATCTAGCACAAGGTATCAAAACCCAGGTGGACTGAGGAAGATATGCATGCAGGGGATATCAGGATCCAGCATGGCACATGAATTGGGAGCCTGAAATGGCATCCACAAAACAGAGTTTTCGTTGAGTGTGTTAGACCTTCAGTGGGATAAGGAGAGCTCCAACACAGGAGGAGGGGCCCAGTGCAGGACTGAAGTTGAATGGGCCAGAAGGGCATTCACTCTGATGAGTAGTAGTCCAGTGTAGGGTGTCAGAACTAGAGCAGGGTGAGAAGCACGTCTGCATAGAGGGCAGCATGCTGCAGAGACACCAAATCTTGCTCTGTCTCTTTTCCACCCCGTACCCCCACCATGTGAGGACACAGAGAGGAGGAAGCCGTTCACAAGCCAGGAAGAGAACTGGCTCTCTAAAGGTTAGTGTTCAACCCAAATATTAATTACATATTCCAGTCAGACAAAATGTAACATAAGGTAAACATTATTAAATGTCAGATATTTTACATTTTTCTATTAGTTTATATAGTTGTTACCATGAATTTACAATGATCAAAAATGTTTCTCTATTTTTGATAATATGGTATCAAAACATGAAGAAAAAAATAGAGAATTAAAAGGTAAATTAAAAATTCACAGTAGAAGAAAACATTTATGCATTTTTTTCCAAACTCAAGCAAACAGATAAAAAAATACACACACACACACACACACACACAATTGATAGAAACTACAAGTGCAACAAGTGCAAACCTGCTTTTATGCATATTTTAACACATAGTAAACAATCAAGCATATGTTTTAACCAGCAAAGATAATTCTATACATGTCAAAGTCATGCAGTTTACATGCTATTATATCGAAGCTATACATCTTTTAAAAAATAACCAATAAACAGTTTAGGAAATATGACCATTTTTCTTAATGTTTACTGAAACATTTATGCAATTATAGAATACACTATATATATGTAGATATATTTGTGTATGTATGCATGTATATACATATGTATGTGTGAATGTGTGTGTGTGTGTGTGTGTGTGTATTTGAGAATATATGTTTTATAGTATCTGTGTACTATGTCTTTGGAATCAGATCTCCTGGGTTTGAAATCAAACTGTTGAGAGTGGTTACCTAATAGAAAAGAATGGGTTTAAAGGAGATACAGCACTGTTACAGGTTGAATTGTGATCCCCTCAAATTCATGTGTTGAAGTCCTAACCCCCAGTACCTCAAAATGTGACTATATTTGGAGATAAAGTTTTTAAAGAAGTAATTATGTTAAAATGAGGTTACTAGGTGGGCCCTAAGCCAACATGACTCGTGTTATTATGGGAAGAGGAGATTAGGACAGAAACATACAGAATGAAGACCATGTGAGGGCACAGGAAGAAGATGGCCAACTACAAGCAAAGGGGAAATGCCTGGGAAGAAACAACCCTGCTAACACCTTGATCTCGGGCTTGTTGCCTCCAAAATTTAGAGAAAACTAATTTCTGCAGTCTAAGCCATCCAGTATATGATATTTTGTTATGACATCCATGGCAAACTAATACAAGAATGATTATGATTTCTTAGTCTGTGTAATATCACTTTTCTGAAAGTTTTACAGTAAAGAATCAACACTTGTTAATTGTTCAACCGTTAGAAACAATGAAAAGAAAAAATAAATTAGGATCAGTACCAACTTCTCATGTCCTTTGTTTTCTCTGCACCACTAGTGAACAATTGTCTTTTGTGCTCCACTGGCCAACAACACCTTTGGTGTATGAAGGTGATGATTATTATCCGGATCCATAAAAACAAACGATCTCAAACTATCTTTTCCTAAGCCATGGCCTTTCACGTTACAGTTATAATTTGGATCAGCTGGGCCCTTTAAGGTCTGATTTTAGTTAACCTCGGGTTTTAATTGAATCCCTCTCAATTTATGCCAACAAAATATATATAAAATAAATGAGACAGTATAGCATGATATGGAGTTAGGTAGAAATGGCTTTGAATTTCTGTTCTATAACTCATGTGAACTTGGAAAGTTGATTGCTTCAACTTCTTACGACTAGATTTTCTTATCTGTAAAATCATGACAATCACATATATACTAGATACAGTTTGGGAAGGCAGAATACATATCTGTTGAGACTGAAGACTCTGGAAACTGACTACTTGGAATCTAATCCCAGGCATGTCACATAAAATGAATAAAAATGTGTAATAGATAAATACATTTTAGGAAGATAATAATGAGGTAAATTAACTCTAAAATTGCAACCACAAATGTAAAATCAGCAATGACAAAATGTCTGATCATTCTCAAGAGGATAAATACCTCTTTCAATACTCTAGCTGTATTACTCTGTCCTGTGTTGCTATAACAGAATACCTGAGACTGGGTAATTTACAAAGAACAGAGGTTTATTTGACTTATGATTCTGGGACAGCTTCATCTGGCATGGGCCTCAGGCTGCTTCTACTCATTGCAGAAAATGGCAGGCAGCTGGCAGGTACAAGCAGATCACATGGCGAGAGGAAGTGAGAGAGAGATAGGGGAGTTACCAGGATCTCTTAACAACCTGCTCTTGTGGGAACTAATAGCGGGAGAACTCACTCACTACTACCACCACTCAAGGGAGGACATTAACCCATTCATGAGGTATCCGCCCCCATGACTCAAACAGCTCCCAACAACGCCACATTGGGGATCAGATTTCCACATGAGTTCTGGAAGGACAATACATCCAAACTCCATCACTAGCCAACAGTGCAAATCAACTTAAACATGTGTATCAAAAAGATTTAATTCAATTAACAAGTGTTTACTGGGTATCCATCAGACTGTGATAAGTAAAAATTAAATAATATACAAAAAATATCTATTTTAGTAGCAAATTAAATAGCAATAAAAATAGGCACAAGATTATGTGATATGTCACTCTGCAATGCGGACAAGCAGCAGCAGCAGTATTCAGATCA
>NW_007733193.1:27094-29836 GCF_000696425.1 Galeopterus variegatus | reverse complement strand
TTAATCCCTTTCGCACAGGGAGAAACCTGTTGTTTTCCTTTCTATGTACCTAGGAGTTGTTAAACAGATAGCCTGTATACTGTGGAAACCTTGAAAGATGATGCAATGAACACTTAGAGATATTCCCTATTGTGACATTTAGGAATAGCTGGACAGTTCTTTTTGTCATTTTTCTGGCATGATGTTTTATAGAACTTAAATAGAAAACTTTTCACAAAAAGCTAATGTCATTAGAAGTAGCTTTCAGGTTTTCCCCAGAGCTTCTAGTCATTTATACTAAACCACCTCTAACAATCTGTTTATTGTCAATATTTGTCTAGCAAAGAAAAAAGTGTCATGACGTACATTTTATAGTAAATAATTGTATTCAAATGGTATATGAATGTTTGATGATGTAAATAATGTGTTTTAAGACAATTCCTGAAGGCGAAGATTGTCATATATCCTTAACCCTTTGATGACAATGTGGTTGCAGAACATTGTTGAATTGGGTTTACGTTTCACCCACATAATGTCACATGATGACTGTTGTACATGTTTCCTTGAATTCATTTGCTATGGGTTTAATAGCGAAATACACATCCCTCTGCTCTCATGTCTCCACACCTTTCCATCCCGAGAGTGTTCACTGTTCCTGTGGTATGTGCACAGACATGTGGGCAAATCACCAGGCCTTTCAATGCAAAATGATCAGTGTCTGATTATATTTAACACCATTATTCAATTATCTTATTTCCTTCTAAGTCTCTGAATGCTGTAATGCTGTTAATGGTTTCTCTCTTTAATTGGAGCCCTCAAATTAAATATATGGGTCTTCATCTACATTAAATATTCTAGCAAGATATTTTATTATGTTTCACCAATGAAAAGTTTGATAGAAACTATATCTTCCCTGAGTCCCTATCAAAGAAATGGAGACTCGGTTCTCTTCTCAGGTAAGAGTGAAATAGAGCTAAGTCTTTCAGTAAATGAAGTTTCCTGATTCTAACATGTTTTATCTGTTATTTTCAACTGTCTCTGAAATCTTCTTATTCAACATCAAACATTGATAAGCCCTCGGCAGGCTTTTTCTTGAAGAGATCATGGACTAGGAGATACAGGTACTATAACAACCATACCCTGAACTGTGGTTTGTGCCTTCACATTTGCAGGCAAAATATTAAAATATTGCATACCAGAAAATTCTCCTTTAGCCTTATTTCTCAAATAGCCTTCTACATAAAATTCTCCTTTAGCCTTATTTTTCAAATAATTTCTTATGGCATAAGGGCCAGTATAAACCAGATTCCTTCAAAAATGAAAAAGTATGTATACTTTATTTGTGTTTTCTTATTCTCCAAATTAGATTCTGATTTTCATTAGAGTCAAGATTGACTCATCTTTTTTTATTTATATTCTATGGTGCTCCTCTGACCACTTCTAATTCTCTCCTTTACAATTAGGCTTAATATTAGGTCACTGCCAAAAGAAAAATAAAATATTTTGTAACTTATATTGGACTGGATTCTTCCCAGACTTCAATTCTTAGTTGAAACTTGATAAATATTCATTGATTCGATCAACTAATTAATTAATGCATGACATTTGTGATAGTTATTCATCACTTGAAACATGTTAAGACAGCTTATTTTCTTTTCTCAGTACATTATATATAATTCTTTTCTAACTCTACATCTATATAAGAAGAAAACAGATTAGGGTGTGTCAACTGCAAATGTATTACTTGGACACCAAGACTTGGTAAAAGGAGTAACAGCAGAATAGAATCAAATCTCCCTTATTGGAATGAATGCCCTTCGGCTTGCTGTAACTGTGAGTGGGTTACCTGGGACTAATCTTGCTATCAGAGGGGTAAGATACAGAGGACTTCATTACTAGTATAGACTTATTAAAGAAAAATCAAAGGAAACTGTTAAGGCTTTTTAGGTGTTAGAGACCACATAAACCATTTCTCTGCTCTCTCTCTATGGATCATTGCATCTGACTCCCTGAAACAGAATCTTGGATTTATTGACTATGTAAAATAACCTTGTGCAAGCCAACTAATCTCTCTAGTCTCAGTTTTCTCATCTGTAAAAATAGTGACAGTAATACTTCATGTAGTTGCTATAAAGATGAAATGAGGAATCAAAAGTCTTAGCAGTGTCTGGAACATAATACATAAATATCAGTTATCCTTATTACAATTAATCATAATTTTCCACTTGCTTGATTCCATATCACCAGAGGATTACATTGGTGTTTGGATTTTAAGTACCTGTCAACAATAATAGTTTCATTTCTCTAAGTGTATTCTCTGTGTGTTCTTTTTTCCTACTGCCTAAATGATGGCAGGAGACTGAATGATGGCAAGATTTGTGTTTGTGACTTCTGGGACTGAAATAAATACTAACAATTCCAAAAGTACTTTGTGTAATATGAAATACACTATGAAACCATCTCCTCTGAATAATACAAGGTCTCGTTTTTTAAAAAATCTGTATTTAGGCATTGTTACATACCTGCAAGATGAGTTCATGGAGTAAGGGTTACAAGGAAATCAGTTAAGGGTCATAAAGAATCAATATGTTTTGTAAAGATGAAAATTCTAATTATCCTGATTTGATCATCACATATTGTACACAGGCATTGATATTCAACACTGTACCCCACAAATATGTATAACCACTTATGTTTCCATTAAAAAAATGAATAATGAGTCAAAACAGTAAAAAAAGAAGGAAAAAATTCATAAAATAAGAT
>NW_007733193.1:23804-26714 GCF_000696425.1 Galeopterus variegatus | reverse complement strand
GGTTACAAGGAAATCAGTTAAGGGTCATAAAGAATCAATATGTTTTGTAAAGATGAAAATTCTAATTATCCTGATTTGATCATCACATATTGTACACAGGCATTGATATTCAACACTGTACCCCACAAATATGTATAACCACTTATGTTTCCATTAAAAAAAATGAATAATGAGTCAAAACAGTAAAAAAAGAAGGAAAAAATTCATAAAATAAGATAAAACATAGACATTGAGTTGCTTCATTTCAGTAAATTATGCTTAATTTTGGATTAGAAATGATGTGTCATTGTCCTTTACATAAGTTTTATACTGATGTTTCTGAAACATTGATCCTAAACTGGTTCTCCATGAGTTTTAATATATGCATTTAAAATCAGAATTTCAGCAAGGTAGATAAAAGATGCATTTTCTGATGCTTCATTTTGGTGAGTTAAACTTAATTCTAAAATTTAAAAATAAGTTTTCCTTCTAATAGGAGTACAAGTCTAAATTGCATGGTATCAGTGTGGAAGTATTAGAAGACTTTTAGCTTACTACTACAACTTTGGGGAGGGGGATGCACATGTGTTACATGCAACATACATATATATATAATATATTTATATTTACACAGACATATAAACACACAGGTACTGTAGTTATATTATGTTTTCTATAACATAGATATAGATATATTTGTCTTTTAAATATCTAAAATGGAAATAAAAAATATTTTAATTTTGAATAAGAATGAGCTTTCTAGGAGTACTAGCTATTTATTTTCCTTAAGTGATAAAATACAATAAGCAGTGCCATTATCACATCTCAAGAGCCATTGTGTGAAATAGATAATGCAACCATGCTAAATAGTGGAAGAAAGCAATAGAGATTTTTAGTGGGCAGAGGTTTATTACAGTGAAACTATAGGGAATTTGCAATAATGTAAAAGCTTCCCTTTAGCTTTCTGTTGATCTATTGGAATGGAAAGATAAATGTCTTTGTGATTTATGGCACTGGTCATAGAAATAGAATAATTTCTCTAGACACAGATGCTGAATAAAACCTCTAGCTTTCATTTGGTGAATTTTTTCTATTTTGAGAAAGGAAAACTTACATTTTTACTTCTAACTATGGATTTCCTCATCAAAATAATAGAAGTTAAGAACTTTTGGATGGGTTTGTTATGACGTATTTTTCAGGGGTTAGAGATGGCATAGAGACAATCTAATTCCCATATCTCATGAGTGGAAGAAATGCCAAAATACCAATAAATATAATGAAAGAATGATGCCAAAACATGGAAACAAAGAGCCATGATTCAAGCAATTTGGACTATGAGACTGGGTCTTTTAATGTACCCTGCAGAGAGAAAATAGCAAGGAGAGAACACTCTCTCAGGAAGCCGGGGGAAATTGTTAATATTGTCATCATTTAAAGATGCTTTGAGCATCAGCAATGCACTAAATGCTATAAAGAACAATTACTCCCAGTTCATGCCCACTTGGCACATCAGAAAGGTCTCTTCAGAGTACTCAGTGAACACTCCATTTTTAGAACATGTTCAGAAGAGGTTTGGTTGTTAGATCTTCTGAAATGTACTTAAAGTGGAACTGCAGATGAACACTCTAGTGATTAAGATGCCCACTTGGCACATCAGAAAGGTCTCTTCAGAGTACTCAGTGAACACTCCATTTTTAGAGCATGTTCAGAAGAGGTTTGGTTGTTAGATCTTCTGAAATGTACTTAAAGTGGAACTGCAGATGAACACTCTAGTGATTAACTAGGAATCACTTTTATATATATAATATGTATCTTACATAAATATATAATTATGTAACATGATTTACTAATAATAATATATAGTTTTATATGTAGTTTATAATATTTTGGGAAGGCAAAGACTAAAGACATTATAAAGACAGCATGCAGCAGTGACAGTGGAGTAATACAAGATTAGTTTAAAATGCAGACACCTCCCTGAAGCCCTCCTCAGAAATATAGAGCACTTGAGAAAGAATTCCAGAAGGATTTGGTATGGTTGGTCATGGTTATAGGGGTCATCTTTCTGTAATCTAAATTCATTCAGATACATCAGTCAGATACACTCATATCCCTCACTCAGAAGCATCTACTGTTGAAAGAATGAATCATTAATGTATGCATGAATGAGTGAGTACTTACTACATATGGATACTGTGGTCAAAATGAAATTATCTTTAGGGTGTTTATAGTTTTTTTTGAGAAAGTTGTATATTTGCATAGGAAATAAAATAAGAAAAAATGGTTCAGGCCACTGCAATGATAGCTATGTTGGTAGTAAAATTTTTTAATTTAATTTTTATATACTTTGTCTCAAGCTGTCATATTTTTTATGACTCAGTAAGGTTGTTGACAGGTGGTCTGTATGGCCACCAGTAACCAGCCAGTAACAGTTTCATAAGCACTTTGGCATCAGTGGAGAATATTTCAGTATTCCTGTAACACAAAATTCTCTGTATTATAGAAAGTTCTTCCCTACATCACCAAATTTTGAATGTTCTCAACCCCCTAGTAAAAGCGATTAGAAAATATTCTGACAAGACTGTCTTTTTTCATTTCTCAACATATCATTTGCTCTTTCTGCTAAGACCATTCTTCAACTTTTACATTCTTAGAGTATTATTTAGACTTCAAAATATTTCCACTTCAATGTAAATAAAATGCACGATGTAAATGAAGCAGAAATGAATCAATTAAGTACTGTTTGAAGCAAATTTCAGAATGCACACTGTGCAAGTATTTCAGGAGGAAAATTTACAGAGGATGAACTACTTGGTATAACTTACCTCTTGAGTAATGAGTATTTTACACAGTGGTGAAGAGGGTGGATTACTGGATCAGCATGTATGGGTTTGAAGCCTAGCACTACAATTTAATAGTTTGTGCACAGCT
>NW_007733193.1:22384-23712 GCF_000696425.1 Galeopterus variegatus | reverse complement strand
ACTGGATCAGCATGTATGGGTTTGAAGCCTAGCACTACAATTTAATAGTTTGTGCACAGCTTTCACTAAAATAAAATGTTTTTTGAGGGCAGGAATTCTATTTGTTATTAATCTTTAAGGATGCATTTCTTTCAGTCCATTTTGTGCTGCTATAACAAAATACCCGAGACTGGGCAATTTATAAAGAATGTAAATTTCCTTTCTCATAGTTTCAGAGACAGGAGGCTCAAGGTCAAGATGTTAGCAGGTTTGGTTACTTGGTGAGGGCCTCATATTCTGGAGGGGAGGACCTCTCTGTCCTCAGTTTGTAGAAGGTTCCTGAAGCCCCTTTCAGAAGGGCCTTAATCCCATTCACAGGGGAGTAGCTTTCAAGACATAATCACCTCTGAAATGCCCCACCTCTTAATACTGTTGCATTGGGGAATGAATTTTGGAGTGGACAAAAACATTCAAACCATAGTGCTTTCAAGATACAACCAATTTCCTATACTCCTGCTTTCAATATATGTTGGCCTGGAAAAATGTGTTCAAATATGATACTAACACATTTTCATACCATTGAAGTTAGTGTTGCTTTAAGTTCTGCAAAACTATTTTCTACATATTGTACCAAAAATTTGACCTGCTTGGAAATTAAAACCTTTCAACAAAATGACCTGTGATATACAAATTTAAATGCTGGTATCTTAAGGAAACCCAAGATTCGATTTGCTCAAATGATGCTGTGGTCAGTTTTTGGAAAGGGAAGACGTTTTTTAATTTGTTGATGAATTTTGTCAGGGCCACACAACTGCAATAAGTTTGGGTTTTTTAAAAATAAAATTTCTTTGTTTGGAGACTTAATGACAGCTTTTATGCAAAATATAGGATATAAAAGGAATGATTTCTGCCTGCTAAGATTTCATGCTCTCATTTAAAAGCTATAATAAAAATACAGAATCATTGATGCCAATGCCAAGCTGGGATTATTTGTCCCTGAATTTTACCTCAGAAGAAATACTAATTACTTACTGCTTACTTGCACATGTAATTTAAACATATATATATATATATATATATTTATTTTTTTTTTTTTCATTTTAGAAGCAAAGACCAGAAAATGATCAATGAGATCAAATCAAGTGAAGAGGAGAGAGAACTCTCTGCAATGGTTTCTACAAGTAAAATAAAACATCCATACTTAATAGGCATATTAGAAGTTATTGGATATTTTTGAAAATTGATCATATTAATATCAAATATTGGAAGCACTTTTTTTTAATATTAAATTATTAAAATGAGCATTTTATCACTTAGCATGAGCTAAACATGAAGAGAAATATGTAGAG
>NW_007733193.1:17452-21816 GCF_000696425.1 Galeopterus variegatus | reverse complement strand
CATATTAGAAGTTATTGGATATTTTTGAAAATTGATCATATTAATATCAAATATTGGAAGCATTTTGTTTTAATATTAAATTATTAAAATGAGCATTTTATCACTTAGCATGAGCTAAACATGAAGAGAAATATGTAGAGTTAACAATTGAGAGATTATTGATAAGCAATGTCAAAATCCAAATCAAACAGTGATAAGTTTCAAATAACCAAGATACAGTACGCTCATTTCTGCTTTTGAACCTTAAGAACTTGTTTCAATATATATTGTATTCTTATTTCTTGTCCTCTATTCCTAATTGTTGTCCAGTTTCTTGTTCTCTCTTCCTTACTGTTTATTTAAGTGCCAAATCATCTCTCACTAACTTAAACAATGATGCAATTTTTCTGTATTTTATATTATCATCTCATGTGCAAATGAGTTACATAAACTGTTTGTATATCTCTATAACATATACAGTATATCTGTATTGTCAGCAAACTACAGCTTGAAGATCAAATCCAGCCCATCACCTGTTTTTGTACAGCTCAAAAGCTGACAATGGGTTTTACATTTTAAAGAGTTGAAAATAAATGAAAAGGAGATTGATATTTTGTGACTCATAAAAACTATGTAAAATTCAGATTTAAGTTTCCATAAATAAAGTTTTATTGGAAAACAGCCATGCTCAATATTGCCTGATTGTTTTTACATTACAACAATGGAGTTGAATAGTTGTGACAAAAAATACGGCTCACAAACCTTACATTATTTTTTACCTGGACTTTTAAAGCAAATGTTTTTCAAGCCCTGGTTTATAGCAGTGGTGATTAGTTACTTTGTGTCCCCATGCAGTGGTAGGGTTTATGCTTTCCTTTCTTATGTTCAAAAACATAATACATAAATTGTTATCATGGACATACTGGTCCTTACAAAGTGTTTACCAAAGTAAAGCAAATCTTGGCAATCTAAAGTAGGTGAATTTCCAAGATTGAACTATGGAAATTATTCCAGGCCTTGTAACTTTTTCTAGAAATGAAAATGGATGTTATCTTACTTCCATGGTGATGCATCATATACCCTGACTTTGAAACAATCCTTGCCACATAGCAGGGACCTCAAAAATACTTATTAAATAAATAGATATATGAAGAAATGAACATCTAAATGAAAAGAATGGGAAGAAAAGAACAAATAAGGGTGCACATAAATTTTGCCTGCTTGAAACAGATATCACCTTTTGAGCCTAAATAATGGGTGAAGGTGTAAGATACTGAAAGAGGGTTTTTTGATATCCGAGGCACAACTCCAGTAAAAATATTCACTGAGTTAGGGAGTACCAAATTGTACAGTGGGAGATCTGAAACATCACAATCAATGGATCTTACTTTCATGAGTTTCTTATAAATACAGTCTATGACATTCCTAAGAATTCATTAAAACCCTTTCTCCATATGCTACTGTTTATAAAAAAAACAAAACAAAACAGAACAAAACAAAAAAAAAACTGCAACAACAGGAAAAAACCAGCTTTTTATTTTGGCTTCGTCAATACAAGCAAAATTACAGGTTTATTTAAATATAAACTATTAGCTAAAAATCCATAATTTTGCCTCAAATTAACAATATTATTACTCTGAGTAACATTAGAAAGAAATGCATGTGCCATGAGCCCCTTTGAATTTCTCCATGATTTCTGTCCCTCCAAATTCAGGAAAAAATTTTGCTATTATTTTGTTCATAGGGGAACAATTCATAGTTTGTAGAAGCTCAAATGATTATTTTTCTTTACTTAGACAAGAGTGCATTGTTTTAGAGAAAATGTTGCTGATCTATCTCTAAATTGATTGCCTTTCTGTCATAGACACCTAAGATATTGTCTTCTCTCATGTTTCTGTTAAGGATATAAAGAATGTGTCAGTAAGTAGGAGCTGTATGTTCCTTAAATATGGATGTCAATATTTGTTGGATTTGAATAATGATGATTGTAATCAGATGACACTCTGGAGACTGTTGAAAACTCTGCACTTCATCAAACATGAATAGTGTTAATATGATTAATAGCATTTCTTTAGTAGCTACAATTTATACAGTAAAAATGTTTGTTAAATATTGGTGATTTTTTTACAGCAGGATTCTTACTAGGTAAATACATTTTTCTCTTTGCATGCATTATTTATATAAATTTATATAACTACATCTATACTTTTCCTCACCATTTAAAATTTGAACTTAAATTTCAACGTAAAGTATAATAGATATACTTTCTTTTTCCTGAAATCCTAATAAATTAAAAAAACTTTCTTAAAATGCTACAATAAATAAAAAAAAGTGTGAGAACCAAGATGATAAAGAGCATATAAAGATAAGAGTGTGTGATCATGGTACTCAGAGTTTACAGTCTAGTCTATTAAAAGGGAGCTTTCATTTAAGTTCACAATAAAATCAGAAGTTGAAAGGAATTTTTGTAACTTACCAGAAAAAAAAAAAATATATATATATATATATATATATTGGTTGGAAATTTTTATATTCTGGCAGTTAAGGTCAATAAAATGTTGCATTAAGATTTACTTAAGCCTTCATGAATTCATAATATAGACCTCACCTACCTCAAAGTGCATTTGAGGTAGTTAATTGCAAAAGTGAAATATGAAGAGCTGGTTTACAGTTCACAAAAAAAAGGTCTGGGAAATTTAATGATATTCAAATCAATGACAAAAATCGTTGGGGCTTCTACCAGATATCCTTCTCTGGTCATGGGAAATGAATTCTGTGAAACCAAGTGAACTTTGAAATCTAGAACTAAAAGACAGAGAAGGAAGAATCTCTCGATGAGGTATCAATTTGTAGGATGTTAAAAAGAAAATCTAATGATTGTGAATTATAAATAATATTTAGACATTAGCTGTCTATAGCTTTCACTGGAGGATGATGGGGCCAATAGCAATCATTCCAAACCTAGAGTTTTCCCTAGTAAATACCCTGCAATGATAGAGACTATGAGCATATAGTATATAATGTATGCCATATATATGTGTGTATATATGTATATATAATTATATATTATATATAATATGAAATATCACTATACAATATATTTATACAAACTATAAATAATTATATTGTATACTTATATCTATAATATATAGAATACTGTATGCCACATATTATTTATATATTGTGTTACATATAATATATATCACATATTACAGATTATCTGTGTCTCCCTTTTTCTTTCTTCAATTACTTCCATTTTAAGACTCTTTCTAAATACCTGCTCAGTTCTATTATTGATATTATTCATGAAAGGTCTCCTGGATTTGGGCATAACTCCTTGGTCTCCAGCACTCACACATGCACCCACACAATCCCAAATGTGCAAAACGAATCTGAGCTAAAATACTAATATCACCTGGGTCATTTAAACAAAAGAGTCACTTTTGTATTTGACAATTAAGGTTAATATGAATTCTGCTTTTGGTCAAAAAGTCATTAGTTCTTTTAGTCCCAGAGAAATACACTTAACAGCCAGCTCTATGATAAAGTGATTTCACCGGATTAAGGGAGAGAATCATTTTTGGACTCTATGGAGTTCAGCAAATCACTGCACAGAGGGATATGCTCTCTGAAATGCTTGTATGCAGCAGAATATTGACTGTTGCCCAGACCCTACCCATCTTCCACAATTTAAAATTTGTTTTCAACTTACCAGTTTTAAGGCTTATACAAAAACTCAGTGAAACCAACATGGACCACTGATATGTGCTTGTGTATTGCACCAAGAACAGCAATTCTCCACTCACTGTGATAAGAAATACGAATTTCAATTACCTTTTTTTTAGTTAATAGATTTTATTTTTTCGAACAGTTTTAGGCTAACAAAAGTTGAGTGTCAAGTATAAAGAGTCCCCATATACTCTTCATCTCCCCTATTCCTGCACACAGTTTCCCCTATTATTAAAATCTTGATTAACATGATAAATTTGTAACAATTAATGAGACAATATAATACACTATTATTAACTGAATTTCATACTTTACATCAGGGTTCACTCTTTATATTGTACATTCAATGGGTTTTTAACTGTATAATGGCATATATTTATTACAGTATCATACAGAATAGTTTCATTGCCCTAAAAATTCCCTTTGCTCCACCTCTTCATCCCTTCCCCCAAGACCCTGGCAACCACTGATCTTCTTACTGTTTTTGTAGTTTCTCCTTTCCCAAAATGTCATATAGTTAGAATCACAGTTTTCAGTCTTCTCAGACCATCTTCTTTCACTTAACAGTATGTAATTGTTTCCTCCATTTCTTTTTTTTTTTTTTTCACTTGACAGCTCATTTCTTTTTTTTTTTTTTTTTTCCTTTTTTCCTTTTT
>NW_007733193.1:15347-16645 GCF_000696425.1 Galeopterus variegatus | reverse complement strand
GCGGGAACCGGTCTCCACATGGGATCCGAACCCTCGGCGGGAGTGCCTCCACGCTCCCAAGTGGCGCACTCTCCAGTGTGCCACCGGGCCGGCCCCAGCTCATTTCTTTTTATTGCTAAATAATAGTCCATTGTATGAGTTTACAATAGTTTGTCAATCAATTTACTTATTAAAAGACATTTTGATTGCTTCCAACTTTTGGAAATTATGAACAAAGCTGAAATAAACATTTGCATGCAAGTTTTTGTATGAACACCAGCAATGAATGAGAGTTTTTGCTTTTGCTCCACATCCTCACCAGAATTTGGTGTTGCCAGTGTTCTGGATTTTGGAAATTCTAATAGGTGTATAGGGGTCTCTCACTGTTGTTGTAATTTGCAATTTCTGGATTTCATATGAGCAACTTTTCCCGTGCTTATTTGCCATCACTATATCTTCTTTGGTGGGGCATCTGTTAATGTCTTTTGTCTATTATTTAATTGGGTTGTTTGTTTTCTTATTGTTGAGTTTTTAGAGTCACTTCATACACTTTGATAGCCATAAATTCCATTACTTTATCACAAGCTTTAATAATTCATTTAACAATTAAAATAATACCAGAATAACTTCCAAAGTAATATATTCAGGAAATTTCTAGTAAAATATTATATATCTTAGCTACCTGCTAGGCATAAATCTTTCTATCTATTAATTGTTTTCAAATTAGAGTGCCAAGTTATAGGTTATAACAAAAAATACTATGCTTATTTCTGCTTTTATAACATGAAAAATTCACTTATTAATTAATTAATTAATTAATTCAATTATGAATTTGTTTCTTGAAAAGACAAATTCTAACTCATCAAGCAGTTGCTTCTTTAAGTATCATACAGCCAGTTCTCTGTAACAGTGTTATATTCTGGACACCAGTGGCTGAGTGTGAGAGTCAAGAGAGCTATAACCTTTAAGCCTATTCAACAAATTTTAATTAATGCCCTTGTAAGTATTTCCCCTTGTGTTAGATATTAAGAATCTAAAGTTGAATAAACAATGAACACTCTCCAAGTAGAAGAATAGTAGACATAAACATTAAGAATAAATGAAAATATAATAAATTCTTGATTTTTTAAGAATTTTACTATATGTGAAAATATAAAATGCCCTCTGAAATCAACATAGAACATAGTCACATTTCTTAATCATTTGTTTTTAGATAGTTATAGCATTCTTCAAAATACCATGTTACTACTGTCTTCTATAAAAGCCACTCTTAAATTATCCATGAAACTGATATTTATATTTATACCAAAGTGCCGGGA
>NW_007733193.1:12746-14190 GCF_000696425.1 Galeopterus variegatus | reverse complement strand
AAAAATCCTAGGCTCCCTATACAAAGGTTCTCACTGCTGTCTGGCTTCACATCCTGAGAGTACTGGAGACTTTGATAGAGATGAGTAATTGCCTTAGGTTGAATGTCCCCCCCAAACTTAGTCCCCACTATGAGAGTGTAAAGAGGGTGAGAAGTCCTAAGTTTAGCTTCACAGGTCAAGGTGTAGATTTGGGCACTGGGATTAAAGAACACACCTCCTTTAGTTCATACATATTACACATACAGACATACAGACACACACACACACACACACACACACACACAGGAGCATATATATGAGGAGTCTTCAAAAAGTTCATGGAAAGACTTGTATTATCTTTTAATTTTATATTTTCACAAACTTTTTGAAGTACTCTCATATATATGTATATAAAGATTGTATGCCACACTACTGCAGCAATTTTTAATGTCAGGGTCATCTATTCTACTTCCGAATCACCTCCTCCAACCTGTCTAACTCAATCCCTCTGGTACCCCAATCTCAACAATCTAAGACTTTCAATATATTTAGTTCACCATTATTTCACTGTTCTCTACCCTTAATATGCATCTCTTTAAAGGGTCAGTTTTTAGTCTTCATCTTATTTAACAAGTCAGAATTTGACAGTGTCAATTAATCACTCCCTTTCTCTTTATAAACTTCCTTCACTAGTCTTCGAGGACAACACGTTCTTCTGGTGTTTTTTGTTTGTTTTTTCTATCACACTAGTGTCTCAACTTCTCTTATTTTCAACCTCTTAATTTTGGAGTGTCATAAGGATTAGTTCTTCGTTCTCTACACTTGCACTTCCTTAGTGATCTCACCTATTTGCATAAATGTAAGTATTTTATGTAAGAAGACTAACACATTTCTGTCTCTAGACAACACATGCCTTCCCAAGTTTAATCTTCTATGTCCTAATCCTTACTCAACAGAACCTATAAAATATCTAAAATATATCTCACACTTAATAGGTTAAGAACTAAATTCCTGATTTCCATTGAGGGCAACTATATCTGTCCTATTGTGTAGTCAAATTCTTGGCATTATCCATGACCCCATTCAACTATATCCCACATCTACATCATCATGATGGCAGGTTGGCTCTACCTTGAAAATATATTCATAACCATTCCTTTTTTATCCACAAACACGACTTCCCCCAGATCTGATGTGCCATCATCACTTACTTGCCTATATATATTGATTCTTATGTCCTCATGTGTTACACAATGACTAATAAATAGTGTATGTTCATTAAGTGAATAAATGAATGAATGAGTGTATTGTCATTCTTGTCCACTTGCCTGTAAAGACTCATAACATTTTACTTCTTGATAGAAAATTTCTCTGAAAATTATTGCACCTGATACATTCAACTTTCCCCAGAAAATTGACAACTGTTTTCTTATTACCATTTTCTTTCTGCTATTGTTTTTTTTTT
>NW_007733193.1:9017-12100 GCF_000696425.1 Galeopterus variegatus | reverse complement strand
TTTTTCCATATTCCAAATTTGGATAATAAAACTTTAATTGTTCCTGATACTTTATAGCATTTGGCTTTTATTCAGAATGTGAGATTATAGAAAATCAAATGCCAATATTTGAAAGGAGGACAATACAGAACCCAAGAAAAGGATGATAGAAGAAAAGCGGGGGCCTTGGGATAGAGTAGAAACAAAAATTATCCTGACCTGACCTAAAAAGTAATAAAAGCACTTGTATAAAATTCACTAACTCCATATAATTCTCATCACTAAGAACAAAGAATTGATGATAAATAATTTAACAATACTGTTAAGTATGATAATAGAGGTGAAATAGTTCTTTATAACAGGAAAAATTTATGAAGACCATAGGTTTTCAGCAAGACCAAGTACTTTGAATGATACTCTCAGGGATCAGATGTTCGCTGAAGGAGCATACGTCATTTTCATTACATTTGTTTCCTTTATAAAATTACGACGCCTTCTCTTCTGCTTTTCTAGAAACTTTCAGTGGGTATTTGTCATAATAAGCCAAATTCTTCCAAAAAAGTGCAAGCCTTACTTATGATAATAAAATTGTTGAACAGTGCAAGCAAAACTCCTACAAAGAAAAATGATGCAATCATTCTTCAAATCATTCACCAGGGGCTGAGTTGTACTATTCTTCCCCTCAGCATTATTCCTCTGAGTCAATATTTTAGTACAAAACACACTATAGAGTATGCACTAGAGAGTCTATTAAAAGCTGCTATAGCACCAAGAGGTGTGTGGAAAATGAATTATTGACAGAGTTCTACTGGAGATGTGCCGTATCTATCACTTATTCCTATTTTGGGTTATAGAATACTTTTTAAAGATTGTGTGAAAGTTTCTAATCTTTATTCATTTACATGGAGGGAGAAAAGAATTTACATTAATATTAATTTCTACAACTGAAACCATATTTAGGAGAACACACATGACCATTTAAAATCTCATAGACATTGGCATATTAATGCAAACATAAATGTGCATCAATGCTGGAAAAATGTGTGTAAAACTGTTTTTGAGTGATTTGTTTTGCTTCTTTTCTTATTTTTTTCCAAGGGTACTCTCTGACTCAACTTCATTGGCATCTATGTTTTCTTACTACTCTATTTTTCTATTGCCATAATGTGCCTTTTGTGTTTTCCTTTACGTCATTTTCTTTTATTCTCTTTCAAATCTGCCTTTTCATTTATGTACAGTGCTGATGGTCTGACTTATGAAAGTCCTCTTTAAGTGAGGCCATCACTTTTTGCATCTCATTTTGTATCTCATTTTCTTTCAAACACATAGAAAATAATCAGTTGTCTTGGGCTCGTTTTTATATTCTTTAAAAATATATATACCTTCCTTTTAGAGGTTCCTTTATATTTTGTGTCACATTTGATTCTATTTCATTTGATTTCATTGTTGAGAATATTATGCATAATTTTATTTTTAATAACTCAGTATAATGTTGATATTGACAAAGGTTTGAATTTGTCAATTATTCAACAAATGATTATTGAATGTTAAATATTTTAGAGGCAAGTTACAGACTCTTGTGGCACAGAATTGAACAAGAGTAGTCAAAATTTTGCCCTTAAATATTTTAGAGGTGGGACATAAGTGGTGAATACGATAATAAGAACAAAATCAAATGCTAAAATAGGATATTTCTCATATATTTTATGAAGAAATTAGAACATGTTAACACAACATAAGATTACTACGGAAGAAACTGTGGCCTTTCAGAGTAGTGGGGCCAGAAAAAAATGAGGCATACAGTGTAACATTGGTAGAGTTTTCAAGTGAATTAGGAATAAAGTACATTTCCAGGTAAATGGCATAAGGATAAAAAATGTTTGCGGACAATTTAGAAATTATTTTACCTTTCTCAAGAAAAGTGCCCATTTTGCCTTAATGAAGTGAGTACTTGAATGTGGTGGAATTGACAGGTGCTAGAATCAGCAGACATAATCTTTCTCAAGCTGGAGTGTGCCTGGCATTTTTAACCAATAGTAAGGAGGCCAAAAGTACCGACAAAAATAAACAAGTGGATAGCGATAATAAATGTAGTTGCAAATATTGGTAGGAACCAAATCATATAGTCTTTGGGCCTTAGGAAGGAGATCAGATGTTCACTTAAGTGTGATTGAAAGACACTGGAGTGCTCAGCATGTGGGAGCCACATAATATGATTCATATTTTAAAAAAGATCTGCTGGCTGCCTTGTCTGTGAGCAGTGGGAAGGTCAGAGATGATGGCATTATTGTGCCCCATATTACACGTGTTAGTTGTTGGACAAGAGTGTTGGCAGTAATGGGGGTGAAATTTGGTCAGATAGAGGATGCATGCTGGGGATAAAGACAATAAGATTTATAGATAGATTGGTTGTTAGATGTGAAGGAAAATGTAATCTGTAATGACTTTCAGAAGTAGATTTAAATAGTTATGCTGAGATGTGTGCCATTTGCAGATATGGAAAAATACTTAGAAATAATAGAATTACAAGTATATATCAATAATTGTGTCTTTGTTATGATGTTTCATTATAAAATGCCTGTTAAGTATAAATGTGGTGAGGCCAAATATGTAATTAAATATAATAGTCTTGAGATCTGGGTTGTACTAAGGATTAGAACATTCAATTTAGGAGGTCCTATCACAAAAACAGTTTCTAAAATTATATAACCAGAGGAGGTCTGATAATGGAGAGATAGTATTGATGAAAAAGTGGCCCTGGGGGTGTCTCAGTACTCATAAATGTATGAGAAAAGAACAGGTTAAAAGATGAAATTGCTAAAAAAAAAAATTAAAAAATTAAAAAAGCAACTAGATAGGAAGAAAACTAGGTTGACCTGATTGAAACCAAGAACATAAAATGGTTCAAGAAAAAGCTTATGGTATACAGAGAGTGTAAGGTAAACATAGTTATACGTCATGAGTTATTTTTTATTAAAGCTATTTCTAGTGAGTTTTGAAGATCAAAGATCAATTGGAATGTATTATAGGAAAAATAGAAGAAGAGAAACCTAGGAGAATGGATAGATGCTGCTGCTAAGTGTTTTAAGATGAGAATGATTATG
>NW_007733193.1:4363-8302 GCF_000696425.1 Galeopterus variegatus | reverse complement strand
GAGAAACCTAGGAGAATGGATAGATGCTGCTGCTAAGTGTTTTAAGATGAGAATGATTATGGCATGAGAATAATCTAGCATAACAGGCATTAAAAAACTATGGCCCACAGCCCATATCAAGACCACCACATATATTTTATAAATAAAACATATTGGAGAATATCCATGTCCATTTATTTACATATTATGTATGGCTGCTTTTGTGTTATAATGACAAAGTTGAATAGTTGCAAAAGAGACCATATGGACTTCAATGTCTAGAAAATTATCTGGCTCTTTACAGAAAATAGTTTGTTCACCCCTTCAGTAGAGGATAAAACTGAAAGAGGATAGTTGCAGGAGACTTATTCTTAAGAAGTTGAAAATAATTGGATTTAGGATCAAAGTGGAAGAACTGACTTCCTATAGAAGCAGGGACTAATTTTCCCCCAGTACAGGGCAAAGGAACCACAGTGAATAGGTACAGATTTATAAAGCATGGTATATCTTGTGGAGTAAAGATGAAACATGTCAACTTGGAGAACTTCACTTCTGGTCAAGATGCAATAACAATTATTGGATTGACCCTTCTGCCTGAAACAACCAAATAACAATTGAAAAACAGGAAAAAAAATGTTTGTAAGACACTAGATATCAGACAATATAAAACAGTGATCCTAATAAGATGAAAAATAAAGTAGGAGAGCCTTATGATTGTTACAACTTTGTTCATGAGAGTAATTCCAGACTATGGCAAGGAGGTCAAGTACTGGTTTATCTCAGAAGACTTTATAACTTGATGATATGAACCTGCGAAACTGGGAAGACCAGGATATCGCAGAGCAAAGTACTGGAGAGAAAAGAGCTGCACAGAGAATAAACTCTGGAGTTCTTTAGAATGTATCCCTCAAGAACTCAGGTGAGTAATGACTGAGGAATACGTATGAGGAAACTACCCAAGGTCAAGTGAACAACCACAGAAAGGAATAGAGGTAACAATGCTCAGTGCTCCCAAAGGATTGGAAATTTTATCCAGATTAGAAAACCTCATAATTCATGAAGCAGTCAACAGAACACTAATGAAGGTCTTCCATCAGTAGTGGGACAGGACTAGACTGAAAACTTCTTAGGTACCACATAATAAATCACCCTTTACAAAAATAAAAATTTATTGAAGTATGATTGACTTACAAAAAGCTATACATATTTAATCTATACAACTTTGTGAATTTGGATATAAGTATACACCATGAAACCCTCATCATAATCAATGCCATAAACGTTATCAATCACTTCTAAAAGTTTCCTAACACCCTCTTTATTTATTATCATTTTTTGTGATAAGATCTCTTAACATTAGATCTATTTTCTTAGAAAAATTTTAAGTATACAATACAGTATTGTTAATATGAGCACTATGCTATACAATAGATCTCTATGATTTATTCATGTTGCTTAACTAAAACTGTTCCTTTGATCAATACCTCTCCATTTTCCCCTCCGCAAGCCCTTGGCAACCACCATTCTACTCTCTGCCTCTATGAGGAATCTCTATTTTAGATTCCTCATATAAGTGGGATCATGTAGCATTTGTCCTTCTGTGTCTGGCTAATTTCACTTACCATAATATCTTCCAGGATTATTCATGATATCCACAGTGGATTGAATGCCTCCCCACCCCACAAAAGTCATTAATGCTTAATTCCCACTGTAACTGTTGAGGGTGGGAAATCCTATTATGGTAATTGAAAGGTGGGGCCTTGAAGAGGTGATTAGTTTCTTAGGACCATGCCCTAATGAATGGATTAATAATTGTGGTCCTTGTTCTGAAGGCTTTAAAAGGAGAGGGAATGAGGAGCTATCTCTCTCTCTCAGCTCCACCATTTTCTGCCATGTGAGACCCCTGTGTTGCTGTAAAGCCAACACCAAAGACCCTCACCAGATGTGTTCCCTGGACTTTGGACTTCCCAGTCTCTGAAACTGTAAGCAATAAGTTTAATTATCTTATAAATTGCACAGTTTCAGGTATTTTGTTATAAGCAACAGAAATGAACTAATAAATTGTCAAAAATAGTAGGATTTTCTTCATTTTAAGGGCTAAATAATATTCCATTGTATGTTTATACCACAATCTCTTCATTTATGTGTCCATGAACATTTGGTAGCTTCCATGTCTTAGCTATTGTGAATAATGCTACAATAAACATGGGAGCACAGATATCCCTTCAAGATATTTTTTTCAATTCCTTTGTATAAATACCCAGAAGTGAGATTATAGGATCATACAGTAATTCTATTTCTAATTTTCTGAAGAACCTTCATACTGTTTTCTATGTATATGTTTTCAATGTATAAGGATTCCCTTTTCTCCATATCCTTGACAATACTTATCTGTTTTTTTTTTTAATCACTGCTTGAGGTGATATTTCATTATGATTTTGTTTTTCATTTCCTTAATGATTAGTGATGTTGAGCACCTTTTCATATAACTGTTGGCCATTTGCATGTCTTCAGTAGAGAACTGTCTGTGCTGAACCTTTGCCCAATTTTTATTAGGAGTATTTATTTATTTTTTTTTGCTGTGAAAGTATAGGACTTCCTTATGTAGTTTGAATATTCACTAAAATCAAGACAAAAATGGATAAAATTGTTTATAAGTGGCTTAATTATACCCTAAAACAAAGTTCAAACTTATTTATGTCTGAGATTAAAAAGGTGGGGGAGAGTAAAACTAGAGACTAGATAGGACTAATTGCAGATTGGACATGACAAAACAGATTGACTTAAAGATGTAGCAGTAGAAACTATACAAAATAAAATATGCAGGAAAAGAGAATTTTTAAAAAATACATGGAGAATCAGTAAACTGAGAAACAACTTCAATTAAAGTCCCCCAAGGATAAGAGAATGTGGTAAAGAAAGAAAAATTATTTGAAGAAAATATGGCCAAATATTTTTCAGGTTGTTTTTAACATTTGGAAATCATTCAAAAATATGATAACCCTAATAACAAAAAAAAAAATCTTTTGACAAAATCCAAAATCTATTTCTTTCTTTCTTTTTATTTTTTTGTGGCTGGCCAGTAAGAGAATTCAAACTCTTGACCTTGATGTCATGAACACTACACTCTAACCCAAATTCATTTCTAATTAAAAGAAAAACAAAACAAGCCTCTCATAGAACTAGAATCAAAAAAAAAAACATTCAAGATATTATAAAGTGCTTTTGTAAAAAATGAACGGCCAACATCATAGTTAATTCTGGAAGAATAAATGATTAACCCCTTAGTTTAGCAAGAAGACAAGTGGGTCCTTTCTCCCCACTTCTGTTCAATATTGTACTTAATATTTTTGCCAATGAAATAAGGCAAGAAAATGAAATAATTTTTACAAATTGGATAGGAAGAAGTAAAACTGTCTTTATTTGCAAATATGATCTTCTATGTAGAAAACATAGTGGAATCTACAAAAAAAGGCTTCTAGAATTAAATATTAAGATTAACAAAGCAGCAGAATCAAGATCCATGTACCTAAATCAATTTTATTTCTATATACTATCAACAAACAAATAAAAATGGAGAACAGATCTGTGGTTATTAGAGGTGGGAAACGGGGAGGGGGTTAGTGAGAAACTAGTTAAGGGTTACAAAGATTGATTATGCTTTGTACATATGAGTGTACCAATTATCCTGATTTGATTACCACATATTCATATGTATTGATACTCAATTCTGTACCCCACAAGTATATATAGTCTATTATCTTTCAATAAAAAAATCTGTCAAAAAAGAGTGGAAATTAACATAAATTACTACTTACAATAACATCAAAACTATTAAGTACTTTGGGTTAAACCTGACAAAGTATGTGGGGAAAATAAAAACGTATTCTGAAAATTACTAAATAGTATGAAAATAAATTAGAAAGACAAAAATAAAGGGAGACATGCAATGTGTTAATG
>NW_007733193.1:2971-3873 GCF_000696425.1 Galeopterus variegatus | reverse complement strand
CTTACAATAACATCAAAACTATTAAGTACTTTGGGTTAAACCTGACAAAGTATGTGGGGAAAATAAAAACGTATTCTGAAAATTACTAAATAGTATGAAAATAAATTAGAAAGACAAAAATAAAGGGAGACATGCAATGTGTTAATGCATGGAGCCGAGGATCATATTAAATAAGATGGAATATGAGATCAAGAGAAGGAGCATGCATTGGTTATGACAGAGAAAGATTACAACTCTGCATTAACTGGGTAGAGTGAAGAGAATAAAATATCTCCAAATGTAGTATGGCCAAGAACATGAGAAGATAAAGTGTTGGAGGGATCATCTATTGTATCTTGAATATCACAACAACGATAACAGGAAAAGTGAAGTGCTAGAGTTATTGAGAAGTTTAAATAACATGAAATGCATCAGAGTTTAATACATAACTAGCATTAAATAGTCTCAATAATTTTTACTTTCAAACCAAGAATTTTTAAAACCATGGATCTTTGGTCTATGTGAGAGATGCCACAGTGATACTGAAATATCCTTACATTCTAATCTTGTAGAGAGAAATAAAATACACATTTCCAAATTGTTCACAAAATATGTTAATGTCTTTTTTCACATGAACTAAATTTCTTGAAGCAAAGCTTCATAAAATAAGTTGAATGCAATCAGGCATACTGGAAAAAGATTTTCAGAAAAAATAGAGGAGTAGAACAACATCAAGTCTAATGTTATCAGGTGAAATTGCCCTAGAAAATATCTTAGCATGCTTATAAATTTTGGTGGGCAATTATACATCTACTAAGTAGTATGTAGCAGACAGTGTCATAAACAACTTTAAATATAATCAGAAAAGATTACTTTACTGTCAATCTAAAAATATTTTGATTATCTCATCCTTCAAGTTTAAT
>NW_007733193.1:0-1969 GCF_000696425.1 Galeopterus variegatus | reverse complement strand
TTTTTTTTCTTTGCTGTTTTCTTTTTTGGTTTTTTGAAATATAATTGATTATACATATTTGTGGGGTACAGAGTTATGTATCAATACCTGTGTGTATTGATCAAGCCAGGATAATCAGAATATCCATCATTACAAAATGTAATCATTTCTTTGTGTTGAGGATATTCGATCTCTTCTCTTGTAGTCATTTGCATTTATTTATACCTACAGTCTTCTGTCTCACTAAAAATAGATTTTTATGTGCCGACTACTATTACTTTTATTGCTACATGTACACACATACACACACACACTTTTTTTCTATTATGGGGGATTTTAAAAATTACCTATTATATCCCATTAAAAGGTGACATATGAGTATTAATGATTTAAAATATTTTTTTCTAGATGCTTTATAGACTTATATATTTTCAGATTTTAGCAGAATCCTTTGAAATTTGCATATTCAAAATGCATATTTTACAAATAAAGATAGCCCTAACACTTCC
The DNA here is from genome assembly GCF_000696425.1 of Galeopterus variegatus. Taxonomy (NCBI): domain Eukaryota; kingdom Metazoa; phylum Chordata; class Mammalia; order Dermoptera; family Cynocephalidae; genus Galeopterus; species Galeopterus variegatus. The sequence continues at coordinate 1,481 of NW_007733193.1, read as the reverse complement.
TGTGGGATGGGAAGGAAAGCATGGAGGGTGTAATAGAATGAATGAAATTTAGAAGAAGACCTGGAGTGAGGAAAGTTGATTTTTGCAAAAGAAGAGTTACTGGGAGAATAATAAATAAGTTTAACTTCTCAAGAAAATGATCCAATGAAGACAGAGGAAGAGAAAGAGATAATAATTAATTAGATAATAAATTTGTCTAGATGCTAGGTAGGATTCAGCCACAGTCTCTTGAAGAGAGAGAGAAAAACAGTAGGAATAAAAAGAGCAATGTCTACAGGTAAATTTACAGGTGTTAGAGAAATGTGAAGAAATTCTTGACTGATAGCTACTTTTTCGTTGGTGCAATAGATGTGGCCTTTATTTTCCTTGCTAAGTCAACATTTCTGTTCTTAGAATAGTAATTTTTTTTAAGCTGTGATTTATATTAGACTCTATTCAGGAACACTATATAATAACATAATGCAATATTGTGTTCTCAGACTTTTTTAGAGAAACAGGCTTTAAAAGTCTTCCACAAGTGCTAGCATTAAAATGATTTGAACTATTTGATTTTTAAAGTACTTAAATGTCAATGGAATTGGAAAGTTTGTCAGTCGCATTTATATTCCATCGACTCTTGGACAATTTGTCAATGTCAGAATTGGTGCAGTGTATTCACAGACGTCTCTGTGCCATTATGCTTTTAAAGATTGCATTGTGTTCCAGTGTATTCAATTCATCGTAGGATGGCTTCCTAGCGGTACAAATATTTATTTTTACACTCGAACGCATCATTTCTTCCTTCTATTCTTGATTTTTACCTGTTTTCAATTGTATAGGTGGTGTTAAGGAATGAATCACAATTTTAATCCTGTATTTAAAGAAAATTTGGATGCAAATAAAGTTTGCTCAAATCAGATTGTTGAGTACTGACACTTGATATAATTTTTCTACTTTTACATTAACTGCCAATGAGTGTAGCTTGTCCTAAAAACAAAAACAAAAACAAAAACAAAAACAAAAACAGTACTTCTCAGAAAAAAAAGAGAGAGGGAATTATATAATCATTTTGAGAACAGTTGGACAGTACTGGCATTATAATGTCGGGAAAGAGAAAAATAAGATCATTATTATTTAAAGCACTATTTGATACAGAAAAAACTGATTCAAGTGTTTTAAGAAATATGGNGAAAAGATTACTTTACTGTCAATCTAAAAATATTTTGATTATCTCATCCTTCAAGTTTAATTACATATGCAGAATTTTCATTAGTAGATTTATAAAGAATATTTCTTAAAAGAAATATACGACATAGAAAAGCTGTATTGGTCAACATCAAAATATTTTCTGACTTTGGCAACTTGAAGGATTATGGTGACATTACCTCTGATAGGAAACATCAGAGAGAAAGCTACTTTGTGGGGAGATATGATAAACTTTGACATGTTGATTCTGAGGTGCCCTTTGGGCATCAAAATAGTTGTATAGGAGAAGTTAGTGA
>NW_007733192.1:131427-132262 GCF_000696425.1 Galeopterus variegatus | reverse complement strand
TTTTTTTTCATTAAACCATTTGAGAGTGAGTTGAAGAGGACGTGACACTTACTCCTAAATACTTCAACATGCTTTTCCTAGTGACAACAATCCTACTCATAATAATAATAATACCATTACTCCACCCTAGAAAATAAATAATCACTCAATGTAAAATAGAGCCCACATTGCAACTGGTCCGAACATGTCTTTACTAGCTGTGACTTAATGAGAAATACATATTTGGTCTCTGCCCCTGGTTCCCGGCACACAGCTCCTAAAACCCTTGTAATGTCCTGAAAAACATGGGTGCTAGGGTCATCTTTTGCTCTAATATTTGGTCTCTGATCCCAGTGCTTGACACACAAGTCCTAAATCCCTTGGAATTTCCTGGGTGATAGGAGAATCTTTTGCTCTAATGAAGCGACTCTTGGTGGGATCCTGGACAGCTCCTGATGGGGGCTGATCCCTGGAAAGACCAAGCTATGATTACAAATGTGAGAGCCCCCATTCTCTGGGAGGGAAGAGGTAAAGAGTGAGTTAATACTCAATCATGTCTACATGAAGCCTCAGAGACCTTCTGGGCTGGCGAACATATTCATGTGCTGGGAGGGTGGTTCACGCCCACTTCACAGGGACAGAAGCTTGGGACCCTTCTGGACCTCACCCTTTGTACCTCTTCATCTGGCTGTTCATCTGTGTTCTTTATCATATCCTTTACAACAAATCGGTAAACCAAAGTGTCTCCCTGAATTCTGTGAGCTGTCAAAACAAATTATTGAACATGAGGTAGGAGTCATGGGAACACCAAATCTGCAGCCAAGTCAGAAAAACTGTGGGTAATCTGGGGACCCTC
>NW_007733192.1:128210-129865 GCF_000696425.1 Galeopterus variegatus | reverse complement strand
TTGGATAAAAATAGCCTCAATATTAAAAGTCAAAATAAAAAAATCAGAAAGGCTATTTGCAGTATGCTTAAATATTAACATGCTGTCCCTGTTTTTTTTATTAAAAAATACAATAGGACATTAAAATTCCTTCAGTGAAAGAATTACTGTAACTAATGCCTCACCTTTTTGCATTAGTAATGCAGATTATTCGTCCTCTATTTCCAACACGTTCTGCATTCTCCATGAGTAGAGTACGAGCCTCATGTTGGTATTCAGTAATTTTGCAAAGAGTTTCCACTGCTGCAACGAGACCATGCAGAATACTGCAGCACTCTGGATCTGCCCGAGGATTAGGAGGCCCAACAGCAGCTAATGCTGCCATTAGCTAAGTAAAAGAAAAAACAATTATGTTAACAAAAGTATGTGCAAGTTACCCTGTATCGGCTAGCTGCCAAAAAAAAAAAACTCTAAGAAGTAAAACAGTATGTGTAAGTCAGACAAAAACATCACAAGAAAACTACAGACCAGTATATCTTATAAATATGGACACAAACATCCTTAACAAGATACTAGCAAACCAAATCCAATGACGAACAAAAAAGTATACACTATGATCAAGTGGAATTTATCCCAGGAATGCAAAATTGATTTAACATCCAAAAATCAATTAATATAATACACCATATCAATATCATCTCCATAAACAGAGAATAAGCCTTTGACAAAATCCAAGACCCTTTCATGATTCAAAAATGCCCCCAAAATTCAATAAACTGAGAATATTAGAAAACTTCCTCAACTAGATAAAGGGCATCTATGAAAAACCCACAAATAACATTACACTTNAGCTTTTTTCATTTTTAAAAATACACACAATGCAATTAGTTGCTATGTTTTGACTTGGTAGGTACTAAATAATGCCACCAACAATATGCACGTTTTACGAATTTGTAACACAGATGAGAACAAACCATCATACAAATATGCATTATATATTTATGTATTATTTTATCCTTTGATCACCTTTCCTGTGGGGGAAAAAAACCAAAAATCTAAAGTGAAAGAGAAAATCGGAAAAAAGTTTCTGATTAAACATAAATTTAATTTCTTGAGTCAGAGAATTGAAGGGAATGCTACCAGTCACTTTCTTTTTTGAAATAACTATAATAAAATACATATAACTATTAAATTAAACATGTTTATTTAACTTATGGATTATACTCACTGATCTGAATTTGCAGCAAGCTTGTTATGTTCATGAATTGTTTCTTGGACACAGTCTTCAAGCATTCGCACATGACTATCACTATGGCATAAAAAAGATATAGAAACTTAAAAGAATAAAAAAAATTTAAACTTATAAGTATGAAAAAATTAAAACCTGTATTACTTTGTTATAGACATTTAAAATTACTTCAATGAGAACTGTCTACCATTGGCAACAACAAACAACTAGCTGAAAAACTAGACAGAAAAAATAGTCAAATTGACCTCCAAGATGACAATCTAAACAGTTCTCACTGAGATGAATCTTTATTTTAAAATTGGATAAAAATAGCCTCAATATTAAAAGTCAAAATAAAAAAATCAGAAAGGCTATTTGCAGTATGCTTAAATATTAACATGCTGTCCCTGTTTTTTTTATTAAAAAATACAATAGGACATTAAAATTC
>NW_007733192.1:122763-126575 GCF_000696425.1 Galeopterus variegatus | reverse complement strand
TAAACAAAAACCAATTATATTTCCCTTGCGATGAATAATTTGAAAGTGAAATTAAGACAATTCCATTATAATAGCATCAAAAAGAATAAAATACTTAGGAATAAATTTTTAAAAAGAAATGCAAAACTTATACTCTGAAGTCTACAAAACACTGTTTAAAGAAATTAAAGATCTAAATAAATGGAAAAACATTCCAGGTTCACAGACTAGAAGTCTTAATATTGTTAAGATGGCAATATTACCCAAACTAACCTACAGGCTCAATATAATTTCAGCTGACTTCTTAGTAGAAATTGACAAGCTGATTCTAAAATTCATATGGAATTACAAGAGACCCAGAATAGCCAAATAATCTTAGGGGACTCACACTTTTTTCAAAATTTACTACAAAGCAATGATAATCAAGATACTGTGGTACTGGCTCAAGGACTGTCATATAGATCAATGGAGTAAAACTGAGAGTCCAGAAATAAAGCCATGTGTCTATGGTCTGACTTTCAACAAGGGTGCCAAGACTATCCAATAAAGGAAAGAAAAGTCTTTTTTTTTTTGTCTTTTCGTGACCGGTAAGGGGATTGCAAGCCTTGGTGTGGAGTCGCCCGCACCGCGCTCAGCCAGTGAGCCCACCGGCCATCCCTATATAGGATCTGAACCTGCTGCGGGAGCATCGCTGCACTCCCAGCGCCACACTCTCCCGAGTGTGCCATGGGCTCGGCCCAAGAAAAGTCTTTTTTTTTTTTTGGTCTTTTTTTGTGACCGGTAATGGGATCACAACCCTCGGTGTCGCGCCCATACCCCAACCAGCAACGGGATTGCAACCCTCGGTGTCACGCCCATACCGCGACCGGCAACAGGATCGCAACCCTCGGTGTCGCACCCATACCGCGACCGGTAACGGGATCGCAACCCTCGGTGTCGCACCCGCACCGCACTCAACCAGTGAGCAGACCGGTCTCTATATGGGATCCGAACCCTCAGCGGGAGCGCCGCCGCACTCCCAAGCGCCGCACTCTACCAAGTGTGCCACCGGGCCGGCCCCCAAGAAAAGTCTTTTTAACAAATAAATGGTACAGGAACAATTGGACAGCAAAATGCAAAAGAATAAGGTTGAATCCTTACTTCACATTATATACAAAAATTAACTCAAAAACAATCAAAGATCTAAATGTAAGAGGTAAAACTATAAAACTCTTAGAAGAAAACATAAGGCTAAATCTTTATAACCTTGGATTTGTCAAAGGATTCTTAGCTATTACACCAAAAGCATGAACAACAAAATAAAAAACAGATCATTCGGATTTGATCAAACATTAACGTGTTAAGTGAAATTAGTCAGGCACAGAAAGATAAATACCATACAGTCTCACTTATACGTGAGAGCTAAAGAAAAAAAAGTGATCTCATAGAAGTAGAGAGTAGAAATGAGGTCACTAGAGGATGGGAAGGGTAGGGAGTAGGGAGGATAAGGAGAGGTTGGTTAAACACAGAATTACAGCTAGACAGGAAGAATAAGTTCTAGTAGTGCTAGGTCTATAATTAAACAATTACTTATTATATATTTTCAAATGGCTACAAGAGAGGAGTTCAAATGTTCTCATCACAAAGAAATGGTAAGTGTTTGTGGTGATGGGTATGCCAGTTACCCTCATTTGTTGACCATCACACGTTTGCACATGTGCTGAAATATTACTCTGTACCCCATAAATATGTATAATTATTATGTGTCAATAAAAAAATAATTTTTTTTTTTTAAATTTAAGGGGGCTGGCCAGTTAGCTTAGTTGGTTGGAGCATGGAACACCAATGTCCCTGNTTTTTGTCTTTTCGTGACCGGTAAGGGGATCACAACCCTTGGTGTGGAGTCGCCCGCACCGGGCTCAGCCAGTGAGCCCACCGGCCATCCCTATATAGGATCCGAACCCGCTGCGGGAGCGTCGCTGCGCTCCCAGCGCCACACTCTCCCAAGTGTGCCACAGGCTCGGCCCAAGAAAAGTCTTTTTTCGTGACCGGTAATGGGATCGCAACCCTCGGTGTCGCGCCCGTACCCCGACCGGCAACGGGATCACAACCCTCGATGTCGCGCCCGTACCGCGACCAGCAACGGGATCGCAACCCTCGGTGTCGCACCCGCACCGCACTCAACCAGTGAGCGGACAGGACTCTATATGGGATCCGAACCCTCGGCGGGAGCGCCGCCACATTCCCAAGTGCCGCACTCTACCGAGTGCGCCACCGGGCCGGCCCCCAAGAAAAGTCTTTTTAACAAATAAATGGTACAGGGACAATTGGACAGCAAAATGCAAAAGAATAAGGTTGAATCCTTACTTCACATTATATATAAAAATTAACTCAAAAACAATCAAAGATCTAAATGTAAGAGGTAAAACTATAAAACTCTTAGAAGAAAACATAAGGCTAAATCTTTATAACCTTGGATTTGTCCAAGGATTCTTAGCTATTACACCAAAAGCATGAACAACAAAATAAAAAACAGATCATTCGGATTTGATCAAATATTAACGTGTTAAGTGAAATTAGTCAGGCACAGAAAGATAAATACCATACATTCTCACTTATACGTGAGAGCTAAAGAAAAAAAAGTGATCTCATAGAAGTAGAGAGTAGAAATGAGGTCACTAGAGGATGGGAAGGGTAGGGAGTAGGGAGGATAAGGAGAGGTTGGTTAGACACAGAATTACAGCTAGATAGGAAGAATAAGTTCTAGTAGTGCTAGGTCTATAATTAAACAATTACTTATTATATATTTTCAAATGGCTACAAGAGAGGAGTTCAAATGCTCTCATCACAAAGAAATGGTAAGTGTTTGTGGTGATGGGTATGCCAGTTACCCTCATTTGTTGACAATCACACGGTTTGCACATGTACTGAAATATTACTCTGTACCCCATAAATATGTATAATTATTATGTGTCAATAAAAAAATAATTTTTTTTTAAAATTTAAGGGGGCTGGCCAGTTAGCTTAGTTGGTTGGAGCATGGAACACCAATGTCCCTGTACCAGTCAGATGCCAAAAAATAAAGTTTTAAAAATTTTAAAAATTTAAAACTTTTGGGCTTCAAAGGACACCATCAAGAAAGTGAAAACACAGCCCATAGAATGGGAGAAAACATATGGAAATCATATACTTGATAAAGGACTTGTATTCAGAATATATAAAGAACTCTTACATCTCCATTATAAAAAGACAAATAACCGTATTTTAAAAATGGGCAAAGGACCCAAGTGGACATTTCTCCAGTAAAGATATACAAGTGGAAAATAAGCATGTGAAAAGATACTCAACACCATTAGTCATTAGGAAAACACAAATAAAAAACACGATGAGATAACACTACACCCACTAGGATAACTATTAGAAAAAAGGCAGATGATAACTATTGGTGAGGATATGGAGAAATAGGAACCCTCAATCACTGCTGTGGGAATGTAAAATAGTGCAACCATTGTGGCAGTTTGGCAGTCAGTTCTTCAAAATGTTAAATACAGGTTACAAAAGTACCCAGCAATTCTACTCCCAGGTATATACACCCAAGAGAAATGAAAACATATGCCCACACAAGAACTTGCACATGAATGTTTACAGCAACATTTTTCCTAACAGCCAAAAAGTAGAAACAATCCAAATGTCCATGAACTGACAAATGGATAAATGAAATGTGGCATATCCATGCAGTGGAATATTATTCAGCCTTAAAAAGGAGTGAACTACTGATATCTACAACAAGGATGAACCTTGAAAACACTGAATGATAAGTCAAAGAAGCCAGTCACAGAAGACCACATATTGTA
>NW_007733192.1:121078-122550 GCF_000696425.1 Galeopterus variegatus | reverse complement strand
TAAATGGGTGATTCATATGGCATGTGAATTATATCTCAATAAAGTTGTTTTTGAAGAAGTGCAAGTTCTCTTCTGTGGTGCTGCCTGTGGAGGTAGCAGCCATCTCCTACTCAGCATCATGGCCAACCTCGGCCCCCCTGTGAAGCCTGAGATCATCAAAAAGAGGACCGAGAAGCTCATCCAGCACCAGTCACATCAGTATGCCAAAATTAAGTGTAACTGGTGGAAACCCAAAGGTCCTGACGACACAGTGAGGATAAGATTCAAAGGCCAGATCTTGACGCCCAACACTGGTTATGGGAGCAACAAGAAAACAAAGCACATGCTGCCCAGTGGCTCCCAGAAGCTCCTGGTTCATAACGCCAAGGAGCTGGAAGTGCAGTTGATGTGCGACAAATCTTACTGTGCAAAGACTGATCACAATGTTTCTCCAAGAACACAAAGCCAATGTGGAAAGAGCAGCCCAACTGGGCATCAAACACCAATCCCAACACCAGGCTGCACAGTGAAGAAAGTGAACAGACAGCTCACGTGCACATTTATTTGTGTTTAAATAAAACCATAAATATTCCACCACCCACCCCAAAAGAGTATGTGCAAGTACTTCATAAACTCTAACACACTGTAATCTTATGTTATTTTTGGCATCATTTTCCAATTTCACATTTCAGAGATGAATGAAGGAAGATACACAAAATTCTCATGTAACATTCCATTGACATAAAAGATTGTAAATCAATCTGATATTCTGAATATCCATGAGATCCAATATTATAGAATTAATATCTCAAAACAAGATATTCAAAAGATTTATAAAATGTCAACGTAAGTCATAGTGAGCAATATATTCTTAGCCTACCAATAATCTTACTCCACATTAAATGATTTTCAAAAAAATCTGATACATCTTCCTTCAAATAAAACAAATAAAAACAATGCAAATTTGATGTTTTCCATTAACACTTAAAGAAAAATTAGAAAATTATTAAAAGTAATAAAAAATACTGTTACTCAGCATGAATAGAAAAAGGGATGCTCTTTTTAATATAGTTTAAAATTTTATAAACTTTCCAGCATATATTAAGTGAAAAAGCAAGATGCAGAACGATGAATAGAATTTGTAACCTGTGTAAATAAAGGAGGAATGATTAATACTTATATTTGCTTATACACGCATAAAGATACTCTGGGAGGACCCTTAAAAAACTAATAGTGGTGAAGAAAGAGTGCTGTACTGGTAAACCAGTTTTCAAAATAAATAAATAAAAGCACTGATTCGTAATGTTTATCAATTTCTATGGTTAAATACTCCCACCACGGCCAATTTCAAGCTACAAATGTGGTATCACTAAACGCAAAGTTAGTAAGAGATGCACTCAGCTCCTTAAACTGGTATGAGCAGGCTCTAGCGCACCACTAACTGGGACAGGGGATGAAAAGTGGGAAACTTTTCAAGGTATACCTTTTACTTA
>NW_007733192.1:118766-120691 GCF_000696425.1 Galeopterus variegatus | reverse complement strand
TACTCAGCATGAATAGAAAAAGGGATGCTCTTTTTAATATAGTTTAAAATTTTATAAACTTCCCAGCATATATTAAGTGAAAAAGCAAGATGCAGAACGATGCATAGAATTTGTAACCTGTGTAAATAAAGGAGGAATGATTAATACTTATATTTGCTTATACACGCATAAAGATACTCTGGGAGGACCCTTCAAAAACTAATAGTGGTGAAGAAAGAGTGCTGTACTGGTAAACCAGTTTTCAAAATAAATAAATAAAAGCGCTGATTCATAATGTTTATCAATTTCTATGGTTAAATACTCCCACCACGGCCAATTTCAAGCTACAAATGTGGTATCACTAAACGCAAAGTTAGTAAGAGATGCACTCAGCTCCCCTAAACTGGTATAAGCAGGCTCTAGCACACCACTAACTGGGACAGGGGATGAAAAGTGGGAAACTTTTCAAGGTATACCTTTTACTTACAAACACATACACATATGTATGTGTACACATATATACATGTATGTATATATGTATTTATTTTTAAACTACACAGGTATTGCCTTTCATAATAAGTGATCAAAAAGGAAAGAAAAATATACTGTTTATAAGCTACTGTATAAAGTCTGTGGTATATAAGAGAAGCTCAATAAAAAAATAGCTTTTTAGGAGAGGGGTGTTATGGTCCTGGCAAAGCAGCAAAAGATATTTTAACTTTTGGAGTCAAATAGATATGGATTGAAATTCTAGTTCTGCCTTTTGTTGGCTGTGTGATCCTGGTCAATCTCTTCTGGCTCTTTTCCTAATGTGAAAATAACAACAACAACAGAAACTATCTCACATTAGTGTGACATTTTCAAACCTTAACTTAGCCAACAAAAACAAGACCAAAACTCCTAAGATCTGGCAATGTTTTGTAATAAAATTTAAGATATAGGGTAGAGCTATGTGCTATAGTGGAAAATGCCTTGGATCTAGCTATATAAGTCAAATGAGCTCTGGCACCTGTGGGCCTCCATTCCTTCACCTGCACAAGGAAAGAACTGAAGCAAAGGATGGCTAAGATCCTTCCAACCCCAACATTCTACAATCAAGTCTACTTGTTACCTGTGATAACTCACAATAACTAGGCAAAGGTGTGACATGGATAAGCAAAGCTAAATATTAAATGGGTTAATATAGACAAGACTATACATAATTCATACAAAATGTTAATTCTTGCATATCTTCTTGAACACCTTTGCTACACAGTTGCCTTCACAACTGGAGTTTCCCACTCTGTTCAAGATTTAAAGGCAATGAGTGTGTTATAATGTGCCTGCACCTTTGGAAAGCAGAAAGTAGTAGTAATTTTTTTATAATCAGCATACCTATCAAAGGCACACCTTTACTACACAGCAGAGGTGCATTAAGAAAGACATCTATGCAAATTTGCATTTATTTTTATTTAGACATAGTTAGAAAGGCTTTGAGCTTCTTTCACAGTACCTCTTGCAAAAGGTACAAGTTTCTTTCACAGTACTTCAAAAAGACAGAAGGAATGTATGGAACCCTTAAAATTATTTTTTCAAGTAATGGAATAATATTGAGAACATTCTAGAGTGATATAAGTACAAAGCCAAGCCAATAAAAGCTTACTCTTTGAATGACTTACCTCAAAAGAATGAAAGATTAGATATGTTTACATATTATAATACTAATCATAAACATTTTAAGACCAAAACCCATTTAAATGCATTTTAAATGGGTTCCATTTAAAATTCACCTTAAATAAGATTATTTCCATTGAAAAGCATCCATTAACAGAAAAATTTTAACATGAAATAATTCAAATAATGTATTCAAATATTTCACTAATGCTTATCTATCTTGTTATATTCATCAGTGAAGAATCTAATAGACTGAAATCTATTCAATTAAACAATAGCAAAACACATAAGCT
>NW_007733192.1:116153-118089 GCF_000696425.1 Galeopterus variegatus | reverse complement strand
TCAAATAATGTATTCAAATATTTCACTAATGCTTATCTATCTTGTTATATTCATCAGTGAAGAATCTAATAGACTGAAATCTATTCAATTAAACAATAGCAAAACACATAAGCTACCAGAAATTCAATATCCTTAAACAAATAATGTTAACAAAACATAAACTTAATGAATTCAGAACGAGTTTATTTCTGCTCCCTCCACTAAAACCATAGTAAATGAATTTAATTTAAAAAAAGCATGAACCAAAAATAAATAAATAAAAGGCAGCATAACCCCACAAAGATGAAGAGAACAGAAACGGAGATAACAGCAAACAAGAAACAAAACAAGAGAGATGTCAACAAGAATGCATAAAAACGGTAATGAACTTAACAGGACTGAATAAGCTGCAAATCTAAGTGCATACAGGGGGAAAAAGGCAAGATAATATGCCCTGCAGAATCCATGAGAAGTTCAAGAACTGGAGGCACCAAAGTACCACACAAAGCAGGGGTGAGGCAAGATAATGAAAACAATGAATGGCTTGAAGTCAACATAAGAGCAACTTGACTGCCAGATCTTACTTACATCCTACCCATGTAAGTGACTACCTCTCCCCAACCCCCACAGACAGAGAATCACATTCCTTGGAGGAACCGAACCAGAAAAGTACCAAGCATGAATACTACAAACCACAGCACAGTAAGGTTAAGATATCAGACCAGCACTGCCCAAAAGAATTTTCTGTGATGATGGAAATGTTCTCTATCTTTGTTGTCTAATACAGTAGCCACTATTGATATGTAGCTCATTGAGCATCTGAAATAAGGAGAGTGCTATAGAGAAACTAAATTTTTACTGTATTTAATTTTANAGAGAACAGAAACGGAGATAACAGCAAACAAGAAACAAAACAAGAGAGATGTCAACAAGAACGCATAAAAACGGTAATGAACTTAACAGGACTGAATAAGCTGAAAATCTAAGTGCATACCGGGGGAAAAAGGCAAGATAATATGCCCTGCAGAATCCATGAGAAGTTCAAGAACTGGAGGCACCAAAGTACCACACAAAGCAGAGGTGAGGCAAGATAATGAAAACAATGAATGGCTTGAAGTCAACATAAGAGCAACTTGACTGCCAGATCTTACTTACATCCTACCCACGTAAGTGACTACCTCTCCCCAATCCCCACAGACACAGAATCACATTCCTTGGAGGAACCGAACCAGAAAAGTACCAAGCATGAATACTACAAACCACAGCACAGTAAGGTTAAGATATCAGACCAGCACTGCCCAAAAGAATTTTCTGTGATGATGGAAATGTTCTCTATCTTTGTTGTCTAATACAGTAGCCACTATTGATATGTAGCTCACTGAGCATCTGAAATAAGGAGAGTGCTATAGAGAAACTAAATTTTTACTGTATTTAATTTTAATTTTTAATTTAGTAGCCACATGTGGCAAGTAGCTACTATATTGGACAGCAAAGTACTAGGTCAAAACCACAAAGATTAAATACAATCTGAAGTCTGCCCAGTAGAACCTACACTCTCTTCTTGCTCCCAGAAGGCTGACAACCAAATTTACAGCATACAGGTAGAAGAGTGGAAGATCTTTTCTGGAGACACTGAACAGTCCCAGAGAGATGATCTGTTGACTTCTGACATTTGGAGGTCCTCCAGTGAAAACGACTGGCTTAAACTACAGTGAAGTACAGTCAGCAAAACCTACCAACCCCAATATGTAGATTTTCTAATCTGCTGTTTAGTGCCTAAATAAGATTGTATAGCCAAATACCAGCAGGCAAGAAAAGCCTCAACGGGAAAAGAGCTCAGAACACAGAGGGATCAAAAGAAAACTTCAAATAAACTATAATTAATACCCTCGAGTAGGGGCCGGCCCGGTGGCGCACTGCGCTAGTGCGCCGCTTGGGAAGCGCGGGGGCGCTCCCG
>NW_007733192.1:114409-115795 GCF_000696425.1 Galeopterus variegatus | reverse complement strand
TAATTTCATAGTTATAGAATACCTAATACATGCCAGGCATCGGATATGGGAATATAGTGATAAATAAAACAGTTTTCACTCACAATGTGGGAAAAGTCAGGGATGGGAGTATAGCAAGATATAGGGCAATGCAGGAAGAATAACAAAAAATTGACAACACAATTACAGAGCATAATAAGTATTACGAAAAATAAGCTGGTTAGCTACTCTAGATTGGGTGGTCAGAGAAGAATTCTCCAGAGAGGTTAACAACTGAGGGGAATCCACAAGGACTGAAAAGAAACCAGCCAGTGAAAAAGCTAGGGATAGAGAATTCCACGTATAGCGAACAGCAAATGCAAAGGCCTCTAAGCAGGTATGTACCCTCAGAAGAGTGAAGGTCAGAGCAGGCAGGGGCGTAGAAGATAAGCTCAAAGAAATAGGCAGTAGCCATATCATATAGAGCACTGAAAGCCATATAACAGGACTTTAAGTATTAAAGTAAAATGTAAATTTAAAAATATCAGGTTAGATGATGATAATAAAGAAGATATTAGAAAATACAATGATGACACTATGTTCTATTTTGGGAGGAAGATGAGATTCATTTCTTTTCCCTGGACAATATGATTTAATGCATGATCTTTTTTTCTAACACCCATGAAATACTAGTTTTCCTTCCCCAAAGAAAAAGTTTGATAATTGGTCTCTCCTAAGGCTTATCTGACAGGGACATATTTTACTAGCCAACCTACTTAGATTAACTCATTTAAATCTTACAAGGATGTAGGTTTTATGCTTACATGGGAGGAATGGCTTGGAGAGATTAAGAAATATGATCAAAGTAGTTAACACTGCTGGTAGCTGAAGAGGCCAGGATTTGAACCAAAGTCTGTGCCCTAAATCACTATGTTATGCTTCCTCTCATATTTTTTTACTCTGCATAGGATATACAAAATTTAAGCTGGCTGGATGGCTCAATTGGTTGGAGCACAGCCTTGTAACATCAAGATCAAGGGTTTAGAACCAGCCAGCCACAAAAAATAAATAGATAAAAGAAACATAATACAAGAATGTACAAATATATAAAGAGGAACTTATATTTTAATTTGGAATATATCGGAATGTATAATACTATAGTGGACTCTCTGTGTTCACCTTTACTGTTACTGCCCTATCTTTGCCAGTCTAAGAACTGGCTAAGTTCCAGCCTGGGTTACTCCAAATAAGGCAGAAAGCAGTCACCCACTTGTGGCTAACCAATGCCTTTCTCAAAGTAACACATTAGAGATACTGAAACCTAAAGATAACTTTAATACTTGGAACTTCTACCAATTATCAATTTTTCTTACTGATAAAAACAATTTCCACTTAGGATTCTTAAGAGCATTTCTTTCTAATACAGCC
>NW_007733192.1:112166-112898 GCF_000696425.1 Galeopterus variegatus | reverse complement strand
TTTTTTTTTTGGTACTTCACACTCACCAGCTTTTTGAAAGGAAATATATCATACATTATTCTGCAATATTCCATGGAAGATTCTACTGAGCAAGTCCACAATGATTTAGATATGGGAGCTAAAGGGATGATTCCTTGGGTCCTATTCTTCACCAGCATATCAAACTCAACATGCTGTCTGCATGATTCTGCCATGTAAGGGCAGTGATCCACAACAAATACTGTTTTATGAGATTCAGAAAAAATCTTCATTTTGTTTTAACCTGTAACGGGAAAAATATATTAGCCAAATATTTATATATAACATTTAATCTTAGATTATTTCTAATTAATTTGTCTTTTCCTCAAGAAGATTTGGTAGGGAACATGAACAATGTGTTCAAAGAAATCTGTCCAAGAAAGATTTAATGGGGTCATGACCAAAAATCAACTGTAACAATTCAAGGGATGAACTACACCATAATAGGCTGTCACTCTTCCAGGCATAGGCAAAATTACAGTCCGTACCAACTTTTTTTGCTTTTTGAATAAACTTACAACTGTCAGAAGAAAACATTTTTACATATTGTATTTGATGCTCTCATATAATACCAAATATAATAAATAAGTAATACTCCTCAAGTACACTTCTGATGATCCTTGCTAATTGACATCAATCACATATAAAACCCCAAGCCAGCCTTTTTGGGCTTCCCTCCAAAAATAAACGTTTCTAGACTTCTGAAAAAGGATG
>NW_007733192.1:111230-112002 GCF_000696425.1 Galeopterus variegatus | reverse complement strand
GGGTCTTCGAATTAGGATAAGGACCCCAAATTCACACTCTACCCCTTAGCTTTTGAAACACCACAGTAATTCACCACGTAGAACAGAAAAACTTAGTTGCTATTATCACACTGGTGGGAAGGAGGAACTTTGTAACTTTTTCTTATAAAAACAGCATATGGTACTTTCTTGCTTCGCTAATAAAATCTTACACTGAATAGATCAATCCATATTCGAAAAGCACATGGTAAGCAGAGCAAAAGTGTTCACCAAAACCAACTGACTTTTTAAGATCCAGCTATCTTCTTCCGAGGCTTTCAAACGCATCTCCCCTTCATGCAAAACCTCTTTGAGAAACCTAGACACACTTTGCTGGAGGGTGGGGTGCTGGAAAGTACAAGGTGAGTGAATAGGGAAGATCTCAGGATCTAGGTTCGCTTACTTTCGTGCCCGGTCCTGCAGTGAAAACGAACAGAGGCTACAGACCACAGCCTCTCTGGAAAAGGCTGCTGGCTGGGCGGGGAGAGTCAGCGCACAGTCAGGAGTGTCTGGTACCACAGGCAAGGGACTAGGCTTTCCCCGCTCATCTTTTAGCTCTCCGGTCCTTTCCAGGTTTCCTAAATGCAGGGGCGCGCGCACACGCGCGAGCGCGCACACACACGCGCGCACACTCGGGCTCGCGCGTGCGCAAAGCGCTCTCCGACAGCCCCGCCAAGCTTCCCTTCCCCCTCGGAGGGCCAGATGCCCAAGTCGCCGAACAGGAAGAGGGCGGAGCCAAGGAGGAAAAAAAAAA
>NW_007733192.1:103801-110547 GCF_000696425.1 Galeopterus variegatus | reverse complement strand
CGAACAGAGGCTACAGACCACAGCCTCTCTGGAAAAGGCTGCTGGCTGGGCGGGGAGAGTCAGCGCACAGTCAGGAGTGTCTGGTACCACAGGCAAGGGACTAGGCTTTCCCCGCTCATCTTTTAGCTCTCCGGTCCTTTCCAGGTTTCCTAAATGCAGGTGTGCGCGCACACGCGCGAGCGCGCACACACACGCGCGCACACTCGGGCTCGCGCGTGCGCAAAGCGCTCTCCGACAGCCCCGCCAAGCTTCCCTTCCCCCTCGGAGGGCCAGATGCCCAAGTCGCCGAACAGGAAGAGGGCGGAGCCAAGGAGGAAAAAAAAAATGCCTCCACCCGTCAAGAATTTCTACCCCCTAATTTTCCCAATCACCATTGGGAAGGATGATCCGGGCGACCTGAGAGCCTCCCCTACAGCGAAGTTCCAACCATAGCACCGGCTAACCCAGCCACGGCTCCCTAAGCGTAGGGCCCACCCAGCACGTCTCCCTTTCTCCGTCTCTCCACCCAGGCCGGTTTCCCCGGGAAAAAATCGCGAGACTTTGCGAGACGTTGAGTGAAAGCCTAGGGAGTGGATGAAGAGGGAGGGGCAGAGAAGAGCCCTGCCCCTACCTCACGCAAATCGGCGAGTGGTCGGCTCTGCCCCACGGTAACGCGTAGAAGGAAATCTCGCGAGGCTGGAGCGCTCCGGGAGCGCTGGTCGAAGGCGGGTGAGCGGATGTTTCCTCCAGCCGGTGAGGGGGCTGAGCCCCGCCGGCCTCCAGCCGCCCCTCCGCTGCTTCTGCACGGTTCTGCGTCTGCTCGCTGAACAGGCTGAACAGGGTCGTGGAGTCTCTTCCCTTAAGTGCACAGTGTGCCGGCTGGCAGAGGCTTTGAGTCCCAGTTGCCACAGCTGACGGCTGCGAGGGACTGAGAGCCGAGTAAGTGGGACGGGAGCGGGTGTCGGCGAGTCAGAAGCTTTCTTTGCCCGGGCCGCTCCGCCGCCTCGCACCGCTTGAACTACCGCCGCCCCGCCCTGGCCGCTCCTTCTGCGGGCTCCCCGCACCTGAGAGCCGGACTTCCTGTCCCCGTCCTCAGCGCTCAGCAAATCTTTCCGGAGCTGAGGTGCGGGAAGTTTAGTGATGAAAAGCCTGGGTCCTAACCCTGTGGCCACACCTTCTGTATCTGTTTCTTTCTGCTTTACCCATCCGGGAGCTCCCCAGTGGTGGGGGGGGGGAGGAAAGAGGGACCCTTTTCAGTCTTCTGTTTAGCTCTTTGCAGCATTTTGACACGGATAACCATTCCCTCTTTCTTGAAACTGCCCTCCGTGGGGTATTACTCTCTCTGATTTTCTTCCTGCCTTGCTTTTGTATCCCATCTCTGTTAATGGCACCAATATTCGTCCTCCTATCCAAATTAGAAACCTAGGAATCACTATATCATTTCTTCTTTCACCAGAATTATTGCAGTCCGTCTCCCTCCACCCCCCTCCACTGGTTTCCCCACCATGACCCTTCCATAGAGTTATTCTGAAATACATATGTTTATGTCTCTCCTTTCCTTAAACTTTTTCAATAAACGTACTGCTGATAGGATTAAGCCCTAATTGTTAAACTCATCATTCAGGACCTTTTACAATCTGTCCCAATCCATGTTTGGTCTCATCTTGCTTCTCCGAATACTTTAATGTCCAACCGTACCAGACTACTATATGCCATGCATTTTAACAGCTCTGTGCTTTTGTATGTGCTGTACCAACTGTCTAGAAAGCTACCTGTATCTTCCTTGTTTTACTTCCTATCAGTACCCAATTTATAATCATTGTCTTAGACTCCCCCAGGTGACATTGATAATACCACTTTGTTCCCAAAGCGCTTGGAACAGTTCTTCTGCAGTATTTATTAGGTTGTATTATTTGTTCACCTATCTGTCTCTCTTACCAGTTTGAACTTGAGTCTGGCTGGAATCATGTCTTATTCATCTTTGAAATAGAAGCTAGTCCAATGCTTGGCACATAGCGAGCATTATTTATATATACATATGTGTACATATTTATAATGTAATAGTTATAAAGAATTCATCATAAGAGTTCTTAGTCCATTAAAAATCATAGAATTTTAGAGCCAGAAGTAACCTTGTATTTTAGCTAAAGAGCTCGAACCTGCTTTGAATATGAGGAACCCTGCACGCCTAATACTTTGTTGATTGAGATCATGTATCCTGGCAAACTAATATGCTTTTAAATGATTTTGTATTTTATTATACTAGTATCTGTTTATGTTTGAGAAGTAGTGGGATATTATGTGACAGAAATATTTTAAAGTACAAACAGTACTTGGTGTATGTGCATTCGTGTAACTCTTCACTGACTCCTTGTCCATACGTTAGAAATAACTGGCTTAAATTAGGTTAGTTCCTTCTTGAATTGTCATAACTATTTGAACATATGTATGTGCAATTTATATTTAACCACAATTCTAAGGGAACATGTTTACAACACTATTCTAAGGGAAGTTTTTAAAAAATCCTTTATTTCTGTTCTTTCCACCTTTAAAAATTTATTTTCTTCAGAAAGCTGCTTCATAAAGCTCCGAACGTGTTCATTCCACCATTTTCAAGGACAGTGAAAGTTTTCTATTCTCATATACAATGATAAGTCAGTATAAGATGCTTATTTTTATATGTGATTTATATGCATTCTTTTATGATCTAAGATTACATTTCTATAAAAGCCATATCTATGCCTTTTTATTTTTCTATTTCCATGTGTCAGTTAATGTTATCTACTAATTAATATTAGAAGCACCTGCCTGAACGATAAAAAATTTTAAACTAGAGTGTTGTCATTTAAAGACACATCTATGATATATAAGTAGTCACCATATTTCTATGTAGGTCCGGCTATAGGATAGTGGATTTGCAGATAAAGGAAACAGAAGAGTGACTTGAATTTCTTTAACTTTGTCTTAACCAAAATCTAAAAGTGAACAGCTGGCAGTTGCTGTCTTGGGTGGGTGGTGGTTTATCGTTTATCAGCAGCAGAATGTTCTTAACCTTCTGCCAAGACTCTGACTGCAAATGTCTATGGGTGGTAAAGTGGGCGAGAATTCAGAGAAAAACAAAAAACTTGCTTTTAAAAAAAATTTCACCTATAAGTTGGGCCTACCTACAGAAAAAAATGTAAGTGTATTGTGGCTAGTTAAGACAGGCACTATAAAAATAGGCAGTAAATTCGGAATACTCCTTGTTTACTGGAGTCTTTTTTAAAATTTGAAACTTGTTAGAGTTTGAAAAACAATCCTCCAGTCCACTTACTAGCCAAAAGAAAGGGGGAGAAGCACAATGGTTTTTTGTGGCAAAATACATGCATATTATAAAATATTTTAAACTTTTCTGTGGTTTCACCCAGGAAATGAATGTGCAGATTCTTAAAAGCTGTGTTACTGTTTTTCTGAAGTGCTGATAAAATTATGCTTTGAATTACCTGCTGTTTGTAATTCCTTTCCCTGAATAAATGTGTTTTTATAGTTACAGAACAAATTTTAAACGTAGTTCTTTTTGATAATTGTATTCTATTATGCAATCTAGAGAATGTTTTTGAAAGTGGATGTTAATTACAGTTTTTAAAAGCCTATCAGTAAACATTTATTGATCTTATGTGATGCCTTATTAAAAATGGTTGCCAGATTTTTATTAGTTACATGGGAAATATTTGAAATTTTGTTATAAAAAAATTTTTTTAATACACATTCCCTTTATTTTCTATGCCTGGCTTGAAATGAAAATATATCTTGAAAGTTTCATGTGTGGGATAGGGTCAGGGAATTTGCTTTGTTTTCCACCTATGGAGATTGAAATGGTTTTTATATAGGTAAAAGCAAACAAGGCCCTGGGGATCCAGCTTGGCTCAAGAATAGAACACTAAACTAGAGATCAGAAGTTCTATTTCTGGTACTAGCTTGGCACCTTCCTTGCTTTGTGATGCTGTCATTTGGCTCCTTATATTTGAAATCCCTTAGTCTATTTCCTCTTTGGTAAAATGGAAATAACACTTGTCCTGTTTCCCAAATGACAATATGAGGTAATATTCCTTAAGTTCAGAAAGTTACCAAACGCTTGAATTAATTAAAATTATTACCTAGCAGTTTGATTTTACTCTGGAGTACTCTCGAGATCCATTTGGACTGAATTAGGCTGGAGAGAAGGCTAAGAATAGGTAAAGCAATTTTGAAGAAGAAAACATTGACTTGCAATATTACATAGCAAGAGTTCATTTTACAGCTACCTATATTACAGTTGAGGCAGGGTGGTAATCATGTAGAGATAGATAGCCATTTTAATAAGGGTGTGGAGGATTTCATGGTTTTAATTGCATTTCTCTAATGACTAATAATGTTGAACATCCCTTCACGTGTTTATTTGCTATCCATATATCTTTTTGGTTAAAGTCTTTTGCTCATTTTTTAATTGGATTGTTTTCTCATTGTTAGTTTTGAGAGCTTCTTCTTTTTTTTTTTTGTCTTTTGTCTTTTTCCGTGTCCGGCAACGGATCGCAACCCTCAGTGTTGCCCCCGTACCGGACCGGGGACCGGCAACGGGATCGCAACCCTCGGCGCCGCTCCCGCGCCTCGCTCAGCCAGTGAGCGGGAACCGGTCTGTATGTGGGATCCGAACCCTCGGGCGGGAGCGCCGCCACGCTTCCCAAGCGGCGCACTATCCAGTGCGCCACCAGGCTGGCCGAGAGCTTCTTATGTATTCTAGATACAAGTCCTTTGTCGGATATGTGATTTGGAAGTATTTTCTCCAAGTCTGTAGCTTGTCATTTTATACTGTCTTTTAGCAGTGTCTTTCCCAGAGCAAAAGTTTATTATTTTGATGAAGTCCAGTTTATCAAATTTTTCTTTTAAAAGTCACACTTTTGGTATCATGTCTAAAAGATCTTTTCCTAATCCCCGGTCACAAAGATTTTCTCTTTTTTTTTTTTTTTTTTTGGTTGCTGGCTGGTGGCTATGTTTTCTTCTACAAGAATTATCATTTTTAATTTTATGTTTAGATCTGTGGTCCATTTTTGAGTTAATTTTTGTATAAAATGTGAGAATTATGTTGGGATTAATTTTCTGGCGTGTAGATGTCCAATTCTTCCACCACCAATTGTTGAAAAAATTAACTTTTCTCCTTGACTTGCCCCTGTACCTTTTTCAAAGATCAATTAGCCATGTTTCTGTGAGCCTCTTTCTGGGCCTTCTGTTATATCTACATCAGTACCATGCTGTCTTGCTTGCTGTAGCTTTGTAGTATGTTTTAAAATTTGTTAGTGTGATCTCTCCAACTTTATTTTCAAAATTGTTTGGCTATTCCGGTTTTTTTGCATTTCCATAGTAGTTTTAGAATTATGTCAATTTCTGCAAAAAATCCTGCTGGGGTTTTGATTGGAAAGTGTATTAAATCTGTAGATCATTTGTGGAAAACTGACTTCTCTGCTTTGTTGAGTTTTCCGATTCATGAACACAGTATGTTTCTCCATTTATTTAGGTCCTCATTATTTTTTTTAATTAGTACTTTGTAGTTATCAGTATACACATCTTCCATGTGTTCTGTTTCATTTATGCCCAAGAATTATTATTATTATTTTTTTAGCTATTGTAAAAGTGTGGGCTTTTAAAAAACTTCTGGTTTCCAGTTGTTGCTAGTACATAGAAAAGGATTGATTCTTGTGCTTGTATCCTATGACATTGCTAAAATTGCTTATTAGTTCTCGCACTTGTTTTTTAGATTTTTTTAGGGATTTTCTACATAGACAACAATGTTGGCTCTGAGTAAGGGCAGTTTTATTTCTTCTTTTTTAATCTGTATGCCTTACTTTGCTTTTTCTAGCCTTACTGCACTGGTGTGTTGAACAGGATGAGTAGCTAAGGATATCATTGCCCTGTTCCTAATTTTGGTGGGAAAGCATTCATTCACCATTAAGTATGATGTTTACAGTAGGTTTTTTGGAAATGCCCTTTCAGTTTGAGGAAATCCTCTTCTAATCTTAGTTTATAGAAAATATTTATTATGAAAGAATATTGAATTTTTTATTTTTGTTATTAAGGATATTTGGTATTATTATTATTAAATGTTTTATTTTTAGTATAAAAGGATGTTGAATTTCTTCTAATGCACCAATTGGTATAATCAAGTGGTTTTCTTCTTTGGTGGATTGCAGTGATTGATCTTTGAATATCAAGACAGGCTTGAATGCTGGGATAAACCCCACTTAGTCATGGTGTATTATTCTTATATGTTGCCGGATTTGAGTTGCTAATATTTTCTTGAGGATTTTTGCATTTATGTTAGGGATAAATGAGGGATAGTGGTCTGTGGTTTTTTGTTTGTTTGTTTGTTTGTACTGTCTTTGATTTTGGTATCAGAGTAACTCTGGCATCATTTTATGAGTTTGGAAGTATTCCCTTTTCTTCTGTATTCTTCAAGAGGTATTACTAATATCGGTGCTACATGTTTCTTCTTTAAATGTTAGAGTGTTGTAACACCAAAGTCAAGGGTTTCAGATCCCCCCAAGTAAACAAATGTTTGGTAGAATTGGTCATTGAAACCATCTGGGTCTGGAGATTATTTGCAGAAGATTTTTTTTTTTTTTTTCTTTTTTGTCTTTTTTCGTGTCCGGCAACGGACCACAACACTCAGTGTCGTGCCCGTATCGGACCGGGACCGGCAACGGGATCGCAACCCTCAGTGCTGTGCCCGCCCCTCGCTCAGCCAGTGAGCGGGA